>NC_136809.1:2362600-2465100 GCF_951216825.1 Electrona antarctica | reverse complement strand
TCACCTCATGTCCAAAGTCATCTAAAACATCACCTGTCCAAAGTCATCTAAAAACATCACCTCATGTCCAAAGTCATCTAAAAACATCACCTCATGTCCAAAGTCATCTAAAAACATCACCTCATGTCCAAAGTCATCTAAAACATCACCTGTCCAAAGTCATCTAAAAACATCACCTGTCCAAAGTCATCTAAAAACATCACCTGTCCAAAGTCATCTAAAAACATCACATGTCCAAAGTCATCTAAAAACGTCCATAGCTACTTGCCCAAATGTGCCCAGATGTGATGACCTCATCACATTTATGGCCGTTTTTAACCCAAAGAGTGTTTTCTTTGTGTGCAAAATGAATGCTTGGCATGGATTCAGAATGAAATGAAAACCCGCTAGTTTGACACGTCACATGCTACTGAAAGCATGATGACATTTTGAAAACTTTGCCTTATATAGGTTGTTAATGGTATGGTCACTTATCCCCCTATTATGGAAATTGCCCAACATATGCAAGTTAGCATCCGGCAGTTTTTAAATTATGAGGTCCCATACTTGACATTTCTAACATAAAACTTTAGGGCACTCAAAATGTCCGGGTTCACATTCTGGCAAGTGGACTAATATGGCGTACGTCCGTGTTACTTCAGTTTTACGTCCGTGTTACTTCAGTGTTACTTCAAGTGGACTAATATGGCGTACGTCCGTGTTACTTTAGTGTCGCATAATGTTTCTGTCAGTGGTTCTCAACCTTTTTCAGAAAAACGCTATAAAATTTGGAAAAAATAAATATATAATAAATAATATAAACATATAAATCAATAAAATGAAAAATATGCTCATATTTGACCTTCTCTAATAACAACCTAATGATCCTTGGTTGAATAAAACTAAAGTTGTCCTTTAACTAAAGGTTTCCATCTGTCTAAAGTAAACTAAAGTCTTCCACCTGTCCAAAGTAAACTAAAGTTGTCCTTTAACTAAAGTCTTCCACCTGTCCAAAGTAAACTAAAGTTGTCCTTTAACTAAAGTCTTCCACCTGAGTTTCCGGATGGTAACCGCAAGGTCGCCAGTTCGAACCCGGGCTCCCCCAGAGTTAGTGTCGAAGTGTCCTTGAGCAAGACACTGAACCCCTAATTGCTCCTGATGTGCTGGTTGGTGCCTTGCATGGTTTCCGCTGCCATCAGTGTATGAATGTGTGTGTGAATGGGTGAATGTAATGCACATCTATGTAAAGCGCCTTGGATAAAGGCCTTGGATAAAGGCGCTATATAAATGCACCATTTACCATTTTATCCCATAATGCATCTGGATGACCCTGTACAATTTACACAGCAGGCTCAAATCACATAGCATGACATTGCGTATATCTATTCTACGTCCGAGCATAGACATGGTAACGCCCCGCCTGCCTCTGATTGGCCTACGGACACTGCCTGTCTTGACTATCCTCTGAGATGCAAGGGTCCTCTGTGGTGGGAAATAATACAAGTACAAGAGAATGGCAACACGCAACAGTAACTTGTAACTTTATTATTTGTAGAAGAGGTCAAACTAATATTGTTTGTGCCGTTTGCTTTGATTGAATAATTGATTGAACACGCATGTACTATGATTTGATTTAGCTGTGTTCTAAATTAAGTGTTGATTATCGTGTATTAATCTAATTACAGTAAACTTATACTATTATACTGAAAATGATAAAGATCAAGGGAAAAGATACCTTTTTACAGCACAATAATGTTTTAAGTTTACACATGTATACAAATAAACAGGCCAACGGCATAAACAATATTAGTTTGCCTCTTCTACAAAATTAAAAGTTACTGTCGCGCGTGCCAAGCTGTTATTCTCTTGTAACCTCGCGGCAGACAATCCAGCATGTATCTTCCACCTCGGAGACACCGGCTGTGTCAGTAGGCCAATCAGAGGCAGGCGGGGCGTTACCATGTCTATGGTAGGCCAATCAGAGGCAGGCGGGGCGTTACCATGTCTATGGTAGGCCAATCAGAGGCAGGTGGGGCGTTACCATGTCTATGGTAGGCCAATCAGAGGCAGGCGTTTTACTCTTTATAACCATCCTGTTATAAAGAGTAAAACATGTTCATTGTATATCTGTCATTTATCTTTGCATTCCCACAACAATATACAGAAAAAACTACTTTTTGGACATAGTTTGAATGGTGATTAATCACAATTAATACATGTTTAAGCTGTGATTGATTAAAAAAATTGATAGCTCTAATAATAATAATAATAATAGCAGCCAGTCAGTCAATGACTTCCAGGCAACTTATGTGTTGGTACGATTGACCCCCCCCCCCCCCCCCCCCCCCCCACACCACCCATGCTAAACATCACATGACCACAAGATAAAACACTGGTCGTTTTGCTAATCGAGGCTGTAGTGTTGATTTTGATTTAGTTTTAGCCTATAGTCTTTTGAGTAAATTTTTATTTTGTTTTTTTAATTTTATATGTTGTTTTAGTCGAGTAAATCTACAGTTGTTTTTGTCGACTCAAATGTATTTTGGTGGGACTTGATGGCATCGTAGCCATCAGAGCCAAACCAAACATAAAATCACTTTTTTAAAGTCCTACTTTAAGGACTAGAGGACTTCTCCGCTAGTCAACCAACATTTTCCTTCATAGTTTTAGTCGACAAAATTAACACGGCAAGGCTGTACTGTTTGATTGTTTGTCCACTTCAGCCTTGAGTTTGCATTAAATCAGTTAAATAGTACAACACGTAATTAGCATTAAAACGCCCAACACTGCGTGAAATCCCTTGTATGTGGGAGGGCAAAGCTCAGGTTTATTTCTGTAACTTTCGGGAGTATTACATTACATTAGATAATTAGAGTATTACATTACATTAGATAATTAGAGTATTACATTACATTAGATAATTGACACTGGGTGAAAAATGGGTTGCAAAATCGTGGGATTAAAAAAAAAAAAAAAAGAAAAAGAATATAGTACAATTATGAATTAGCATTAAAACAGTTAAATGGTACAATGTGTAATTGGCATTAAAACAGTTAAATAGTAAAATGTTGCATTACAACAGTTAATAATGCTCCCATAATGCATCAGTGTCCATAATGCATTGTGTAAAGGACAGTTTGTCCGTGCTGTCGTCCCATAATGCATTGTGTCCTTGCTGTCGGCTCATGGGTGATTTTTTGGCTAAATTATGTATGATCTTGACCTGAATTGTGATGAGAAAACTGTTTTGATTCAGCAATGATAAATAAATTGACTTGATTGACTGTGTGTGTTTGTTTGTTTTTGCAGTACTTCATTGAAGCACACTTCAACATTTCTACTTGGTCCTCAGCTGTCTAAAATGTACCGATTTGATTTATTGCTCATTTTTACCCGTATAGCAAATCTAGCTAAGAAAATCCATGGTAAAAGCTGCTACTGACATAGAGCATTACTTCTGTACAGAGAACAGAAAGAGAGTCAAGTTACACTCATGCACACATTTGATCATCCAGAGAAGAAGGTTTTAGGTTTAGGTTTATTTAGGTTTAGGTTTATTTATTTAGCATGTAGTACAAAAGATAGACAATACATATCAAAAAACAAAAATACAATGCAAGGAAAGGAAGAAGCCAGCTGGCTTATTTGGAATCCTTTCCTGTATGAGGTCAATTGATTTAAAACAGATTAAAAGTTCAATTAAGAACAATACAAAAGTCTAAGGGAAGATAGAACCTCATTATCAGCTCTGTAGCAGTGGCAGTTTTTACTTTGAACCTCTTACTAAGCTGGGATGACCAGACCTTATGCATGTCGTTGCAGGCTGACCAGGCCATTCCCTTCCTAGTTTGAAGACGATATATGAACCCACATAGGCTACTTGTTTTCATCAACCTGTTTCAGAGGAGTGTTGTTAAGTGTTTTGATAACGTGGTTATTGTTGGATTTGGAAATTACATTTTCAGTTTCTGTCTCGTTGAGATAAAGCCCCAACACAGTTGGAGGCCTGCTCAAGAGACTGAAGGAGAGCCTGAGCGTATTCCAATGATTGACTGATAAGCGTGATGTCATTAGAAAAGTCAAGCAAGAAATATGACATAATACAATGTTGCTATAACAGTTGTATTGTATGTATACATGTATGTAACTTGAACGTACTGTGGTCGGCTGGACCGAAAGTTGTATGTATGTATGGTATGCGTGGTTATAATTGGCTGTTGATGGTGACGTAAAGTGGTATGTATGTATGGTATGCGTGGTTATAATTGGCTGTTGATGGTGACGTAAAGTGGTATGTATGTATGGTATGCATGGTTATAATTGGCTGTTGATGGTGACGTAAAGTGGTATGTATGTATGGTATGCATGGTTATAATTAGCTGTTGATGGTGACGTAAAGTGGTATGTATGTATGGTATGCATGGTTATAATTGGCTGTTGATGGTGACGTAAAGTGGTATGTATGTATGGTATGCGTGGTTATAATTAGCTGTTGATGGTGACGTAAAGTGGTATGTATGTATGGTATGCGTGGTTATAATTGGCTGTTGATGGTGACGTAAAGTGGTATGTATGTATGGTATGTGTGGTTATAATTAGCTGTTGATGGTGACGTAAAGTGGTATGTATGTATGGTATGCATGGTTATAATTGGCTGTTGATGGTGACGTAAAGTGGTATGTATGTATGGTATGCGTGGTTATAATTAGCTGTTGATGGTGACGTAAAGTGGTATGTATGTATGGTATGCGTGGTTATAATTGGCTGTTGATGGTGACGTAAAGTGGTATGTATGTATGGTATGCGTGGTTATAATTAGCTGTTGATGGTGACGTAAAGTGGTATGTATGTATGGTATGCGTGGTTATAATTGGCTGTTGATGGTGACGTAAAGTGGTATGTATGTATGGTATGCGTGGTTATAATTAGCTGTTGATGGTGACGTAAAGTGGTATGTATGTATGGTATGCGTGGTTATAATTGGCTGTTGATGGTGACGTAAAGTTGTATGTATGTATGGTATGCGTGGTTATAATTAGCTGTTGATGGTGACGTAAAGTGGTATGTATGTATGGTATGCGTGGTTATAATTAGCTGTTGATGGTGACGTAAAGTGGTATGTATGTATGGTATGTGTGGTTATAATTGGCTGTTGATGGTGACGTAAAGTGGTATGTATGTATGGTATGTGTGGTTATAATTAGCTGTTGATGGTGACGTAAAGTGGTATGTATGTATGGTATGCGTGGTTATAATTGGCTGTTGATGGTGACGTAATTAAGATTTGTTTCAATGTCTGGTGGGTAAAAGGTAACGTATGTATGTATACATGTGTAACCTGAAACCTATCTTAATTACGTCAGTATCAACAACCAATAAGGTTGCTTTTAATCTGTCCAGCCGACCACAATACTTGCGTGCTCTGCTTGCGCAACTTAGCGCAAGTAACTGGAATTGCACTCTGTCGAGGTGCCAAGTTGCGCCTTGCACACAAGTAGGCCATACTTGTGTGCAAGCAGAGCGCGCAGGTACTGCTACTAAATAATAAGTACTGCTACTAAATAATAAGTACTGCTACTAAATAATAAGTACTGCTACTAAATAATAAGTACTGCTACTAACTAATAGGGACTTTAAGCAACGACGCCTACGGCAGTCCGCTCCGGCTACCGGAAATGGATCAGCAATAACACAGTAAAAGTAACAAGTTGAAATCAAAGTCAACTCGGGAAGGCTGTTCTGAACAGGTGTGTTTTCAGGGCGCTTTTGAAGGTAGGGAGGGAGGAGGCATCTTATTTTGAAGGTAGGGAGGGAGGAGGCATCTTATTTTGAAGGTAGGGAGGGAGGAGGCATCTTATTTTGAAGGTAGGGAGGGAGGGGGCTTCGTTGTCAATGACCCGGCAAACAAATTGTAGCAGGATGCGTCACACAGGGGACAGCTGTTGGCCCAAAGTTCACCACGCTGGAACACAAAATGTGTTGGACACGTAAAGTACATCGTTAGCATCATAAACATGTACTAGACACTTCAAATGGGCTGGGCTGGGTATGGGCTGTCAATCAGATGTGACTTTTCTGTTGTATGTATGGGCTGTCAATCAGATATGCTATGAGGTAAATGAGTAAAAAATAAAAGTAATAGCAATAGTAGTACTAGCCTAATATAGTAAGACAGACAGACAGACAGACAGACAGACAGATATTTACCGTGGCCAGGTACCTCCACTGAACACAGTCGATGAACATTGGATGTCTTCCAGCTCGCCCACACACACGACATCGAACCTCGAGCTGACAGACAGACAGACAGACAGACAGACAGACAGACAGGACCTTATTAATTATTCGTATGCCCGCTAGGTGGCAGCATAAGCACAGGTAAACCTTGGCATCATTCACTCCCCATTTCCCCACTTCCAGGTTATCAGAGAGGGGGGGGGGGGCTAGTGTTCACTCCCCATTTCCCCACTTCCAGGTTATCAGAGAGGGGGGGGGGGGGGGGGCTTGTGTTGTGAGCAGTGATCGTTAGCATTAGCTCAGACCCCTTTAGCTCTCGTCAGAAACCGTTACATGTCCGGAGCGTTGCGACACAAAGTCACAAATGATTTACGATCATCGGGATGCGGCTAAGGGCCTTGCAAACGGGGTGCGAGGAACGCTGGTAAAGTTGCCTGTATCAACGGCAGGTCTGCTACAGGTCTCCTCCAGGTCTGCTACAGGTCTGCTAAAGGTCTGCTACAGGTCTGCTACAGGTCTGCTACAGGTCTGCTACAGGTCTGCTACAGGGTCTGCTACAGGTCTGCTACAGGTCTGCTACAGGTCTGCTACTGGTCTGCTACAGGACAGGTCTGCTACAGGTCTGCTACAGGTCTGCTACAGGTCTGCTACAGGTCTGCTACAGGGTCTGCTACAGGTCTGCTACAGGTCTCCTCCAGGTCTCCTCCAGGTCTGCTACTGGTCTGCTCCAGGTCTGCTACAGGTCTGCTACAGGTCTGCTCTAGGTCTGCTACAGGTCTGCTAAAGGTCTGCTACAGGTCTGCTACAGGTCTGCTACAGGTCTGCTACAGGTCTGCTACAGGTCTGCTCCAGGTCTGCTACTGGTCTGCTACAGGTCTGCTCCAGGTCTGCTACAGGTCTGCTACTGGTCTGCTACAGGTCTGCTCCAGGTCTGCTACTGGTCTGCTACAGTTCTTTCATATATGGACTATACGGATGTCTACGAACATGTTCTTTCATATATGGAGTATACGGATGTCGGTTTACAGACTTTCAACGAGACTATAACACAAACCAAAGCAACATCATCACATGAAGTACAAACTATGGACTGTAGTACATGCATGAAGTATGAACTATGGACTGTAGACAGTACACAACATAGATGAAGTATGAACTATGAACTGTAGACAGTACACAACATACGTACATGAACTATGAACTGTAGACAGTACACAACATACATGAAGTATGAACTATGAACTGTAGACAGTACACAACATACATGAAGTATGAACTATGAACTGTAGACAGTACACAACATACATGAAGTATGAACTATGGACTGTAGACAGTACACAACATACATGAAGTATGAACTATGGACTGTAGACAGTACACAACATACGTACATGAAGTATGAACTATGGACTGTAGACAGTACACAACATACATGAAGTATGAACTATGAACTGTAGACAGTACACAACATACATGAAGTATGAACTATGGACTGTAGACAGTACACAACATACGTACATGAAGTATGAACTATGGACTGTAGACAGTACACAACATACGTACATGAAGTATGAACTATGGACTGTAGACAGTACACAACATACATGAAGTATGAACTATGAACTGTAGACAGTACACAACATACATGAAGTATGAACTATGGACTGTAGACAGTACACAACATACATGAAGTATGAACTATGGACTGTAGACAGTACACAACATACGTACATGAAGTATGAACTATGGACTGTAGACAGTACACAACATACGTACATGAAGTACGAACTATGGACTGTAGACCGTACACAACATACGTACATGAAGTACGAACTATGGACTGTAGACAGTACACAACATACGTACATGAAGTACGAACTATGGACTGTAGACAGTACACAACATACGTACATGAAGTATGAACTATGGACTGTAGACAGTACACAACATACGTACATGAAGTATGAACTATGGACTGTAGACAGTACACAACATACATGAAGTATGAACTATGGACTGTAGACAGTACACAACATACATGAAGTACAAACTATGGACTGTAGACAGTACACAACATACATGAAGTATGAACTATGGACTGTAGACAGTACACAACATACATGAAGTATGAACTATGGACTGTAGACAGTACACAACATACATGAAGTATGAACTATGGACTGTAGACAGTACACAACATACGTACATGAAGTATGAACTGTAGACAGTACACAACATACATGAAGTATGAACTATGAACTGTAGACAGTACACAACATACATGAAGTATGAACTATGGACTGTAGACAGTACACAACATACATGAAGTATGAACTATGAACTGTAGACAGTACACAACATACGTACATGAAGTATGAACTATGGACTGTAGACAGTACACAACATACATGAAGTATGAACTATGGACTGTAGACAGTACACAACATACATGAAGTATGAACTATGGACTGTAGACAGTACACAACATACGTACATGAAGTATGAACTATGGACTGTAGACAGTACACAACATACATGAAGTATGAACTATGGACTGTAGACAGTACACAACATACGTACATGAAGTATGAACTATGAACTGTAGACAGTACACAACATACGTACATGAAGTACGAACTATGGACTGTAGACAGTACACAACATACGTACATGAAGTACGAACTATGGACTGTAGACAGTACACAACATACGTACATGAAGTATGGACTGTAGACAGTACACAACATACGTACATGAAGTACGAACTATGGACTGTAGACAGTACACAACATACGTACATGAAGTACGAACTATGGACTGTAGACAGTACACAACATACGTACATGAAGTATGAACTATGGACTGTAGACAGTACACAACATACGTACATGAAGTACGAACTATGGACTGTAGACAGTACACAACATACGTACATGAAGTACGAACTATGGACTGTAGACAGTACACAACATACGTACATGAAGTATGAACTATGGACTGTAGACAGTACACAACATACATGAAGTATGAACTATGGACTGTAGACAGTACACAACATACATGAAGTATGAACTATGAACTGTAGACAGTACACAACATACGTACATGAAGTACGAACTATGGACTGTAGACAGTACACAACATACGTACATGAAGTACGAACTATGGACTGTAGACAGTACACAACATACGTACATGAAGTATGAACTATGGACTGTAGACAGTACACAACATACGTACATGAAGTACGAACTATGGACTGTAGACAGTACACAACATACGTACATGAAGTACGAACTATGGACTGTAGACAGTACACAACATACGTACATGAAGTATGAACTATGGACTGTAGACAGTACACAACATACATGAAGTATGAACTATGGACTGTAGACAGTACACAACATACATGAAGTATGAACTATGAACTGTAGACAGTACACAACATACATGAAGTATGAACTATGGACTGTAGACAGTACACAACATACATGAAGTATGAACTATGAACTGTAGACAGTACACAACATACATGAAGTATGAACTATGGACTGTAGACAGTACACAACATACATGAAGTATGAACTATGAACTGTAGACAGTACACAACATACATGAAGTATGAACTATGGACTGTAGACAGTACACAACATACATGAAGTATGAACTATGGACTGTAGACAGTACACAACATACATGAAGTATGAACTATGGACTGTAGACAGTACACAACATACATGAAGTATGAACTATGGACTGTAGACAGTACACAACATACATGAAGTATGAACTATGAACTGTAGACAGTACACAACATACATGAAGTATGAACTATGGACTGTAGACAGTACACAACATACGTACATGAAGTATGAACTATGAACTGTAGACAGTACACAACATACATGAAGTATGAACTTTGAACTGTAGACAGTACACAACATACATGAAGTATGAAGTATGAACTGTAGACAGTACACAACATACATGAAGTATGAACTTTGAACTGTAGACAGTACACAACATACGTACATGAAGTATGGACTATGAACTGTAGACAATACACAACATACGTACATGAAGTATGAACTATGGACTGTAGACAGTACACAACATACGTACATGAAGTATTAACTATGGACTGTAGACAGTACACAACATACGTACATGAAGTATGAACTATGAACTGTAGACAGTACACAACATACATGAAGTATGAACTATGAACTGTAGACAGTACACAACATACATGAAGTATGAACTATGAACTGTAGACAGTACACAACATACATGAAGTATGAACTATGAACTGTAGACAGTACACAACATACGTACATGAAGTACGAACTATGGACTGTAGACAGTACACAACATACGTACATGAAGTATGGACTATGGACTGTAGACAGTACACAACATACGTACATGAAGTATGAACTATGGACTGTAGACAGTACACAACATACATGAAGTATGAACTATGAACTGTAGACAGTACACAACATACATGAAGTATGAACTATGGACTGTAGACAGTACACAACATACATGAAGTATGAACTATGGACTGTAGACAGTACACAACATACGTACATGAAGTATGGACTGTAGACAGTACACAACATACGTACATGAAGTATGAACTATGGACTGTAGACAGTACACAACATACATGAAGTATGAACTATGGACTGTAGACAGTACACAACATACATGAAGTATGAACTATGAACTGTAGACAGTACACAACATACATGAAGTATGAACTATGAACTGTAGACAGTACACAACATACGTACATGAAGTATGAACTATGAACTGTAGACAGTACACAACATACATGAAGTATGAACTATGAACTGTAGACAGTACACAACATACATGAAGTATGAACTATGGACTGTAGACAGTACACAACATACGTACATGAAGTATGGACTGTAGACAGTACACAACATACGTACATGAAGTATGAACTATGGACTGTAGACAGTACACAACATACATGAAGTATGAACTATGGACTGTAGACAGTACACAACATACATGAAGTATGAACTATGAAGAACTGTAGACAGTACACAACATACATGAAGTATGAACTATGAACTGTAGACAGTACACAACATACGTACATTAAGTATGAACTATGAACTGTAGACAGTACACAACATACATGAAGTATGAACTATGAACTGTAGACAGTACACAACATACATGAAGTATGAACTATGGACTGTAGACAGTACACAACATACGTACATGAAGTATGAACTATGAACTGTAGACAGTACACAACATACATGAAGTATGAACTATGAACTGTAGACAGTACACAACATACGTACATGAAGTATGGACTATGGACTGTAGACAGTACACAACATACATGAAGTATGAACTATGAACTGTAGACAGTACACAACATACTACATGAAGTATGAACTATGGACTGTAGACAGTACACAACATACGTACATGAAGTATGAACTATGGACTGTAGACAGTACACAACATACGTACATGAAGTATGGACTATGGACTGTAGACAGTACACAACATACGTACATGAAGTATGAACTATGGACTGTAGACAGTACACAACATACATGAAGTATGAACTATGACTGTAGACAGTACACAACATACATGAAGTATGAACTATGGACTGTAGACAGTACACAACATACATGAAGTATGAACTATGGACTGTAGACAGTACACAACATACATGAAGTATGAACTATGAACTGTAGACAGTACACAACATACATGAAGTATGAACTATGGACTGTAGACAGTACACAACATACGTACATGAAGTATGGACTGTAGACAGTACACAACATACGTACATGAAGTATGAACTATGGACTGTAGACAGTACACAACATACATGAAGTATGAACTATGGACTGTAGACAGTACACAACATACATGAAGTATGAACTATGAACTGTAGACAGTACACAACATACATGAAGTATGAACTATGAACTGTAGACAGTACACAACATACGTACATGAAGTATGAACTATGAACTGTAGACAGTACACAACATACATGAAGTATGAACTATGAACTGTAGACAGTACACAACATACATGAAGTATGAACTATGGACTGTAGACAGTACACAACATACGTACATGAAGTATGGACTGTAGACAGTACACAACATACGTACATGAAGTATGAACTATGGACTGTAGACAGTACACAACATACATGAAGTATGAACTATGGACTGTAGACAGTACACAACATACATGAAGTATGAACTATGAACTGTAGACAGTACACAACATACATGAAGTATGAACTATGAACTGTAGACAGTACACAACATACGTACATGAAGTATGAACTATGAACTGTAGACAGTACACAACATACATGAAGTATGAACTATGACTGTAGACAGTACACAACATACATGAAGTATGAACTATGGACTGTAGACAGTACACAACATACGTACATGAAGTATGAACTATGAACTGTAGACAGTACACAACATACATGAAGTATGAACTATGAACTGTAGACAGTACACAACATACGTACATGAAGTATGGACTATGGACTGTAGACAGTACACAACATACATGAAGTATGAACTATGAACTGTAGACAGTACACAACATACGTACATGAAGTATGAACTATGGACTGTAGACAGTACACAACATACGTACATGAAGTATGAACTATGGACTGTAGACAGTACACAACATACGTACATGAAGTATGGACTATGGACTGTAGACAGTACACAACATACGTACATGAAGTATGAACTATGGACTGTAGACAGTACACAACATACATGAAGTATGAACTATGGACTGTAGACAGTACACAACATACATGAAGTATGAACTATGGACTGTAGACAGTACACAACATACATGAAGTATGAACTATGGACTGTAGACAGTACACAACATACATGAAGTATGAACTATGAACTGTAGACAGTACACAACATACATGAAGTATGGACTATGAACTGTAGACAGTACACAACATACATGAAGTATGAACTATGAACTGTAGACAGTACACAACATACGTACATGAAGTATGAACTTTGGACTGTAGACAGTACACAACATACGTACATGAAGTATGAACTATGGACTGTAGACAGTACACAACATACATGAAGTATGAACTATGGACTGTAGACAGTACACAACATACATGAAGTATGAACTATGGACTGTAGACAGTACACAACATACATGAAGTATGAACTATGAACTGTAGACAGTACACAACATACATGAAGTATGAACTATGAACTGTAGACAGTACACAACATACGTACATGAAGTATGAACTATGGACTGTAGACAGTACACAACATACGTACATGAAGTATGGACTATGGACTGTAGACAGTACACAACATACATGAAGTATGAACTATGAACTGTAGACAGTACACAACATACATGAAGTATGAACTATGAACTGTAGACAGTACACAACATACGTACATGAAGTATGAACTATGGACTGTAGACAGTACACAACATACATGAAGTATGAACTATGGACTGTAGACAGTACACAACATACATGAAGTATGAACTATGGACTGTAGACAGTACACAACATACATGAAGTATGAACTATGAACTGTAGACAGTACACAACATACATGAAGTATGAACTATGAACTGTAGACAGTACACAACATACGTACATGAAGTATGAACTATGGACTGTAGACAGTACACAACATACATGAAGTATGAACTATGGACTGTAGACAGTACACAACATACATGAAGTATGAACTATGGACTGTAGACAGTACACAACATACATGAAGTATGAACTATGAACTGTAGACAGTACACAACATACATAAAGTATGAACTATGAACTGTAGACAGTACACAACATACGTACATGAAGTACGAACTATGGACTGTAGACAGTACACAACATACGTACATGAAGTATGGACTATGGACTGTAGACAGTACACAACATACGTACATGAAGTATGAACTATGGACTGTAGACAGTACACAACATACATGAAGTATGAACTATGAACTGTAGACAGTACACAACATACATGAAGTATGAACTATGGACTGTAGACAGTACACAACATACGTACATGAAGTATGGACTGTAGACAGTACACAACATACGTACATGAAGTATGAACTATGGACTGTAGACAGTACACAACATACATGAAGTATGAACTATGGACTGTAGACAGTACACAACATACATGAAGTATGAACTATGAACTGTAGACAGTACACAACATACATGAAGTATGAACTATGAACTGTAGACAGTACACAACATACGTACATGAAGTATGAACTATGAACTGTAGACAGTACACAACATACATGAAGTATGAACTATGAACTGTAGACAGTACACAACATACATGAAGTATGAACTATGGACTGTAGACAGTACACAACATACGTACATGAAGTATGGACTGTAGACAGTACACAACATACGTACATGAAGTATGAACTATGGACTGTAGACAGTACACAACATACATGAAGTATGAACTATGGACTGTAGACAGTACACAACATACATGAAGTATGAACTATGAACTGTAGACAGTACACAACATACATGAAGTATGAACTATGAACTGTAGACAGTACACAACATACGTACATTAAGTATGAACTATGAACTGTAGACAGTACACAACATACATGAAGTATGAACTATGAACTGTAGACAGTACACAACATACATGAAGTATGAACTATGGACTGTAGACAGTACACAACATACGTACATGAAGTATGAACTATGAACTGTAGACAGTACACAACATACATGAAGTATGAACTATGAACTGTAGACAGTACACAACATACGTACATGAAGTATGGACTATGGACTGTAGACAGTACACAACATACATGAAGTATGAACTATGAACTGTAGACAGTACACAACATACGTACATGAAGTATGAACTATGGACTGTAGACAGTACACAACATACGTACATGAAGTATGAACTATGGACTGTAGACAGTACACAACATACGTACATGAAGTATGGACTATGGACTGTAGACAGTACACAACATACGTACATGAAGTATGAACTATGGACTGTAGACAGTACACAACATACATGAAGTATGAACTATGGACTGTAGACAGTACACAACATACATGAAGTATGAACTATGGACTGTAGACAGTACACAACATACATGAAGTATGAACTATGGACTGTAGACAGTACACAACATACATGAAGTATGAACTATGAACTGTAGACAGTACACAACATACATGAAGTATGGACTATGAACTGTAGACAGTACACAACATACATGAAGTATGAACTATGAACTGTAGACAGTACACAACATACGTACATGAAGTATGAACTTTGGACTGTAGACAGTACACAACATACGTACATGAAGTATGAACTATGGACTGTAGACAGTACACAACATACATGAAGTATGAACTATGGACTGTAGACAGTACACAACATACATGAAGTATGAACTATGAACTGTAGACAGTACACAACATACATGAAGTATGAACTATGAACTGTAGACAGTACACAACATACGTACATGAAGTATGAACTATGGACTGTAGACAGTACACAACATACATGAAGTATGAACTATGAACTGTAGACAGTACACAACATACGTACATGAAGTATGAACTTTGGACTGTAGACAGTACACAACATACGTACATGAAGTATGAACTATGGACTGTAGACAGTACACAACATACATGAAGTATGAACTATGGACTGTAGACAGTACACAACATACATGAAGTATGAACTATGGACTGTAGACAGTACACAACATACATGAAGTATGAACTATGAACTGTAGACAGTACACAACATACATGAAGTATGAACTATGAACTGTAGACAGTACACAACATACGTACATGAAGTATGAACTATGGACTGTAGACAGTACACAACATACGTACATGAAGTATGGACTATGGACTGTAGACAGTACACAACATACATGAAGTATGAACTATGAACTGTAGACAGTACACAACATACATGAAGTATGAACTATGAACTGTAGACAGTACACAACATACGTACATGAAGTATGAACTATGGACTGTAGACAGTACACAACATACATGAAGTATGAACTATGGACTGTAGACAGTACACAACATACATGAAGTATGAACTATGGACTGTAGACAGTACACAACATACATGAAGTATGAACTATGAACTGTAGACAGTACACAACATACATGAAGTATGAACTATGAACTGTAGACAGTACACAACATACGTACATGAAGTATGAACTATGTACTGTAGACAGTACACAACATACATGAAGTATGAACTATGGACTGTAGACAGTACACAACATACATGAAGTATGAACTATGGACTGTAGACAGTACACAACATACATGAAGTATGAACTATGAACTGTAGACAGTACACAACATACATAAAGTATGAACTATGAACTGTAGACAGTACACAACATACATGAAGTATGAACTATGAACTGTAGACAGTACACAACATACATGAAGTATGAACTATGAACTGTAGACCGTACACAACATACGTACATGAAGTATGAACTATGGACTGTAGACAGTACACAACATACATGAAGTATGAACTATGGACTGTAGACAGTACACAACATACATGAAGTATGAACTATGGACTGTAGACAGTACACAACATACATGAAGTATGAACTATGGACTGTAGACAGTACACAACATACATGAAGTATGAACTATGGACTGTAGACAGTACACAACATACATGAAGTATGAACTATGGACTGTAGACAGTACACAACATACATGAAGTATGAACTATGGACTGTAGACAGTACACAACATACATGAAGTATGAACTATGGACTGTAGACAGTACACAACATACATGAAGTATGAACTATGAACTGTAGACAGTACACAACATACATGAAGTATGAACTATGAACTGTAGACAGTACACAACATACGTACATGAAGTATGAACTATGGACTGTAGACAGTACACAACATACATGAAGTATGAACTATGAACTGTAGACAGTACACAACATACGTACATGAAGTATGAACTATGGACTGTAGACAGTACACAACATACATGAAGTATGAACTATGGACTGTAGACAGTACACAACATACATGAAGTATGAACTGTGAACTGTAGACAGTACACAACATACGTACATGAAGTATGAACTATGAACTGTAGACAGTACACAACATACGTACATGAAGTATGAACTATGAACTGTAGACAGTACACAACATACGTACATGAAGTATGAACTTTGAACTGTAGACAGTACACAACATACATGAAGTATGAACTATGAACTGTAGACAGTACACAACATACATGAAGTATGAACTATGGACTGTAGACAGTACACAACATACATGAAGTATGAACTATGAACTGTAGACAGTACACAACATACATGAAGTATGAACTATGGACTGTAGACAGTACACAACATACATGAAGTATGAACTATGGACTGTAGACAGTACACAACATACATGAAGTATGAACTATGAACTGTAGACAGTACACAACATACATGAAGTATGAACTATGAACTGTAGACAGTACACAACATACATGAAGTATGAACTATGGACTGTAGACAGTACACAACATACATGAAGTATGAACTATGGACTGTAGACAGTACACAACATACATGAAGTATGAACTATGAACTGTAGACAGTACACAACATACATGAAGTATGAACTATGAACTGTAGACAGTACACAACATACATGAAGTATGAACTATGGACTGTAGACAGTACACAACATACATGAAGTATGAACTTTGAACTGTAGACAGTACACAATATTTAGTTGCATGATGAATGTAAAGTATTTTACCAACCCGTTTGAACACACAGTCAGGGCGATGTTTGTGCTCCGCCTCTTTTCTGCACACTGTGTTCTTTAAATGTACGTCAACTTTCACCCAGCGTCCGATCTGTGAGACAAGACATGACCCAATTCAGTTCAACAACACATGACCCAATTCAGTTCAACAACACATGACCCAATTCAGTTCAACAACATGACCCAATTCAGTTCAACAACACATGACCCAATTCAGTTCAACAACATGACCCAATTCAGTTCAACAACATGACCCAATTCAGTTCAACAACATGACCCAATTCAGTTCAACAACACATGACTCAATTCAGTTCAACAACACATGACCCAATTCAGTTCAACAACATGACCCAATTCAGTTCAACAACATGACCCAATTCAGTTCAACAACATGACCCAATTCAGTTCAACAACATGACCCAATTCAGTTCAACAACACATGACTCAATTCAGTTCAACAACATGACCCAATTCAGTTCAACAACACATGACCCAATTCAGTTCAACAACATGACCCAATTCAGTTAAACAACACATGACTCAATTCAGTTCAACAACATGACCCAATTCAGTTCAACAACACATGACTCAATTCAGTTCAACAACACATGACCCAATTCAGTTCAACAACACATGACCCAATTCAGTTCAACAACACATGACCCAATTCAGTTCAACAACATGACCCAATTCAGTTCAACAACACATGACCCAATTCAGTTCAACAACACATGACCCAATTCAGTTCAACAACATGACCCAATTCAGTTCAACAACATGACCCAATTCAGTTCAACAACACATGACCCAATTCAGTTCAACAACACATGACCCAATTCAGTTCAACAACATGACCCAATTCAGTTCAACAACATGACCCAATTCAGTTCAACAACATGACCCAATTCAGTTCAACAACATGACCCAATTCAGTTCAACAACATGACCCAATTCAGTTCAGTTCAGTTCAACTCAATGGTTGATTTGTACAGCAATTTACACAAAATCATGACTTGCACTTTGTGTGCGTGCGTGCATGTGTGTGTGTGCATGTGCGTGCGCAAATGCGTGCGTGCGCAAATGGGGGAAGGGTACCAGATGTAGGAAAGGGGCCTTGTCTCCTGCCCTGCATGATTTCTTCCAGAGCACTGGTTCTCACACTGAGGGTCGGGACCTCCAGGGGGGTCCCTGAAATATAATATTTAGGACATTTCTAGCCTGAGGAGTGTTTTTCGTGCAAAACTAATGCTTGGAATGGATTCAGAATGATGAAAACCCCCTAGTTTGACACGTCACATGCTACTTAAAGCATAATGAAATTTAGAACATTTTGCCTTATATTGGCTGTTGATGGTACCCCAACTTTCAGCAGCTGTCAAAAATTCCCCTAGGGTGGTTGAATATAAACCAATGTGGGATATGTTAGTAGACACCTTTACACACATTGGTGAATAAATTCTTGGTAAGAAATTGAATCCCAAGTTTTATAATATCCCTTGACTAATAGCTCAGTTGGTTGAGCTCTCGCCTTCGGACCACAAGATTGTTGGTTCAAATCCCTGTACTGACAACTCAGCTCGTCAGTCTTATTTGTGCATATTGTTCTTATTGTGTATTGTCTTCTTGCTTGGTCCTGCCTTATCGCTGCTTGCAGCTATATTTATTTATATTATTTTTCACTTAAGTAAAAGTATCAATACTGCAATGTAGAACTACTCTGTTACAAGTAAAAGTCTGGAATTCAAAACCTAATAGTCCAGTAATAATGTAATTTGACCTCAAACTAATTGCAAAAAAGCATTGCAAACTCAGCTGATTTTGTATCTTCAATATATCCTGAATAACAGAATTGCAGTGGCGTGCACAGACATTTAGAGGGGCAGGTGCTCAAGTTAAAAAAGGGCACCTTGTGCAGCGCGTGGAACCGGCCGGTTGCCTTAATCCATTTTGGGCGGGAACCCCTTTTGGTGTTAGCATTATGTTATGCTTTAGCTATTGAAAAATAGCAGATCTACAAGCTCATAGCGCGCCACCGAGTGGCGCGCTATGAACTTGTAGGTCTGCTATTTTTGAAAAATCCAAAAAAAAGTTTTTTTAAAAGGGCACATTGCCAAAAGGGCAGGGGGTGCTCTAGCACCCCCTAGTGTCTATCTGTGCACGCCACTGACAGTATGGCCACCATAGACCATCCTATATAAGGAAAATACTTTCTAGATTTCCCTTTGCTTCAAGTAGCATGTGACATATCAAACTAGGGGGTTTCCATGATTCTGAATCCATTCCAAGCATTCGTTTTGCACAACAAAAAACCTCCTTGGGCTGGAAACGGCCATAGACGTCATGACAAATGTGATGGTGTGATGAAGTGGCCACATTTAGCCCAATGAGTGTTTGTGTGCAAAACGAATCTTGGAATGGATTCAGCATCATGAAAACCCCCTAGTTTGACATGTCACTACTTAAAGCATAATGAAATGTAGAACAAATGTGCCTTATATAGGATGTCAATGGTGGCCATACTGTACAGGCCATTTTCAACACTTTGCATTTACTTTGAGGTTGATCCTGTACTTTCCATAGATATCCTGTACTAAAAGTAGGCTACCAAAAGTAGAAAGTATACTCATTGTGCATAATGTCAAGTTTTCAAATTGCAGTCCTGCTGCACACAACCACACAGTTCTACTGGATCTCTTCTCCACACAACCACACAGTTCTACTGGATCTCTTCTCCACACAACCACACAGTTCTACTGGATCTCTTCTCCACACAACCACACAGTTCTACTGGATCTCTTCTCCACACAACCACACAGTTCTACTGGATCTCTTCTCCACTAGTTTTTATTTGTTGACGAAAGTGTCAGTATATTTAGTCATAGTTACATTCATGATAGCTTAGTTTTTTATTTAGTTTTCGTCAGTGAAAAAAGGTATAGTCGACTAAATCAACAGTAATATGGGCCTGTATTGACATTGCGTACCTATTTACACGCACCTCCACAGTGGGTGCAGGGCCAATAAGGCAATCAAGGAAGGAGGTATATAGGGCCCGCACACCTGCATTCTTTTGGTAAAGGATTACTTTATTCAATCTTAATAGATCTTCGTCAGGTCAGTATACAGATGCACACTTTAACCCATTCCCCTCAGATTGAGTCCCTGTATTGACCACGCCCCCAGTAAGGCTATCCAATGTTGAAGCTGCCACTACCTACTGGCGTAAAGTGGAACTGCAACACTTTCATGGAGGTGGACGGACGTTCATGACGTCACGTGCGTCAGCCCCGGACCTCAAATGTGAGGTCCGGGGCTAGGCTAGGCTAAACTTCCGCTCGCTCGAGCCATAATTGTACTTCCGGCAGTCTTCCCTGTATTGAGACACTCACGACTGCAGAATGAGTCCCTGTATAGACTCACCACTGCAGAATGAGTCCCTGTATAGACTCACCACTGCAGAATGAGTCCCTGTATTGACTCACCACTGCAGAATGAGTCCCTGTATTGACTCACCACTGCAGAATGAGTCCCTGTATAGACTCACCACTGCAGAATGACTCCCTGTATAGACTCACCACTGCAGAATGAGTCCCTGTATTGACTCACCACTGCAGAATGAGTCCCTGTATAGACTCACCACTGCAGAATGACTCCCTGTATAGACTCACCACTGCAGAATGAGTCCCTGTATTGACTCACCACTGCAGAATGAGTCCCTGTATTGACTCACCACTGCAGAATGACTCCCTGTATTGACTCACCACTGCAGAATGACTCCCTGTATTGACTCACCACTGCAGAATGACTCCCTGTATTGACTCACCACTGCAGAATGACTCCCTGTATAGACTCACCACTGCAGAATGACTCCCTGTATTGACTCACCACTGCAGAATGAGTCCCTGTATAGACTCACCACTGCAGAATGACTCCCTGTATAGACTCACCACTGCAGAATGACTCCCTGTATAGACTCACCACTGCAGAATGAGTCCCTGTATTGACTCACCACTGCAGAATGAGTCCCTGTATAGACTCACCACTGCAGAATGAGTCCCTGTATAGACTCACCACTGCAGAATGAGTCCCTGTATTGACTCACCACTGCAGAATGAGTCCCTGTATTGACTCACCACTGCAGAATGACTCCCTGTATTGACTCACCACTGCAGAATGACTCCCTGTATAGACTCACCACTGCAGAATGAGTCCCTGTATAGACTCACCACTGCAGAATGACTCCCTGTATTGACTCACCACTGCAGAATGAGTCCCTGTATAGACTCACCACTGCAGAATGACTCCCTGTATAGACTCACCACTGCAGAATGACTCCCTGTATAGACTCACCACTGCAGAATGACTCCCTGTATAGACTCACCACTGCAGAATGACTCCCTGTATTGACTCACCACTGCAGAATGAGTCCCTGTATTGACTCACCACTGCAGAATGAGTCCCTGTATTGACTCACCACTGCAGAATGAGTCCCTGTATAGACTCACCACTGCAGAATGACTCCCTGTATAGACTCACCACTGCAGAATGACTCCCTGTATTGACTCACCACTGCAGAATGAGTCCCTGTATTGACTCACCACTGCAGAATGAGTCCCTGTATTGACTCACCACTGCAGAATGAGTCCCTGTATTGACTCACCACTGCAGAATGAGTCCCTGTATAGACTCACCACTGCAGAATGAGTCCCTGTATTGACTCACCACTGCAGAATGAGTCCCTGTATTGACTCACCACTGCAGAATGACTCCCTGTATTGACTCACCACTGCAGAATGAGTCCCTGTATAGACTCACCACTGCAGAATGACTCCCTGTATAGACTCACCACTGCAGAATGACTCCCTGTATTGACTCACCACTGCAGAATGACTCCCTGTATTGACTCACCACTGCAGAATGACTCCCTGTATAGACTCACCACTGCAGAATGACTCCCTGTATAGACTCACCACTGCAGAATGACTCCCTGTATAGACTCACCACTGCAGAATGACTCCCTGTATAGACTCACCACTGCAGAATGACTCCCTGTATAGACTCACCACTGCAGAATGAGTCCCTGTATAGACTCACCACTGCAGAATGACTCCCTGTATTGACTCACCACTGCAGAATGAGTCCCTGTATAGACTCACCACTGCAGAATGACTCCCTGTATAGACTCACCACTGCAGAATGACTCCCTGTATAGACTCACCACTGCAGAATGAGTCCCTGTATAGACTCACCACTGCAGAATGACTCCCTGTATTGACTCACCACTGCAGAATGACTCCCTGTATAGACTCACCACTGCAGAATGAGTCCCTGTATAGACTCACCACTGCAGAATGACTCCCTGTATTGACTCACCACTGCAGAATGAGTCCCTGTATAGACTCACCACTGCAGAATGACTCCCTGTATAGACTCACCACTGCAGAATGAGTCCCTGTATAGACTCACCACTGCAGAATGACTCCCTGTATAGACTCACCACTGCAGAATGAGTCCCTGTATTGACTCACCACTGCAGAATGACTCCCTGTATTGACTCACCACTGCAGAATGAGTCCCTGTATTGACTCACCACTGCAGAATGAGTCCCTGTATTGACTCACCACTGCAGAATGACTCCCTGTATAGACTCACCACTGCAGAATGAGTCCCTGTATAGACTCACCACTGCAGAATGACCGATCTTGTTGAAGTTCAGATGTCCATTTGACTCCAGCTCTTGGTTGGCTCTAACCAGAGCCATGTCCACGTAGCTCTTCAGGTCAGGTGACAGCTGGTTGTACTGTGTCTGTCCTGTTGCCAGGCAGAACACCGCGCTCAGGACCAATAGGATCAGCATCTTCTGCGTGGATCCTGAACAGGACAAGCAGACGCTTCATTGTGCAATCAGGACGATCTTTATTGTCACATCACAGTTTACGAGTAAACCAGTGGATCCCAAACCTTTTCATACACGTCAAGGACCCCCACATGGACATTTAGTAGCCCGCGGACCCCCATTTGAAAAGATATGCCAGTATATCGCCCCGATAAGAGAGGATTTTTACGGTTCTAGCAGTGATTCTGAAATGAACCCCCATTTTGACATGCATTAGCCCTCGGACCCCGAATGTTAATTTAACTCTGAGAGTGTACAAATGGAACCAAATGGTTCCATTTGTACACTCTCAGAGTTACAGACCCATAAGGGTCCATTTGGTTCCATTTGTACACTCTCAGAGTTACAGACCCTTAAGGGTCCATTTGGTTCCATTTGTACACTCTCAGAGTTACAGACCCTTAAGGGTCCATTTGGTTCCATTTGTACACTCTCAGAGTCACAGACCCATAAGGGTCCATTTGGTTCCATTTGTACACTCTCAGAGTCACAGACCCATAAGGGTCCATTTGGTTCCATTTGTACACTCTCAGAGTCACAGACCCATAAGGGTCCATTTGGTTCCATTTGTACACTCTCAGAGTTACAGACCCGTAAGGGTCCATTTGGTTCCATGTGTTACACTCTCAGAGTTACAGACCCATAAGGGTCCATTTGGTTCCATGTGTTACACTCTCAGAGTCACAGACCCATAAGGGTCCATTTGGTTCCATGTGTACACTCTCAGAGTTACAGACCCATAGGGGTCCATTTGGTTCCATTTGTTCTCTCGACCAGGCCAGCTCGCTCATCCCCACCGGCCCCCTGGTTATCTGAAACCCTCAGATCTGAACGAACACCTCTCAGGGCAGCTGAAAGGAAGTGGCACAAGACAAAGCTACCAGATGATCTCTCCCACTTTCATTCACTCCTCTCTGCCTTCTCCCTCTCACTAACCACCGCTAAAACCTCCTTCTACCACACCAAAATCCAATCCTGCACTTCTAACCCAAGGAAACTCTTCTCCACTTTCTCCTCCCTCCTTAAACCCCCTCCCCCCACTCAACCCTCATCCCTCACCGCGGAGGCCTTTGCCAACTACTTCGAAAAGAAGGTTGATGATATCAGTAGCTCCTTTACCCCCCTCCCCCATAAAGAAGCACTCGACTCAACCAATGCTAACCATAACATACCATGCATGTCCTCCTTCTCTCCTCTATCCCCAGATGAGGTCCTGAAACTAGTCACATCCACTAGACCTACCACCTGTCCTCTCGACCCCGCCCCGTCTCCAATCTTCCAGACCATCGCACCTGACTTGCTCCCCTTCATCACTTCCATTATCAACACCTCAGTAACCTCAGGCTGCGTCCCATCTGCCTTCAAGTCAGCCAGGGTATCACCACTCCTCAAAAAACCAACTCTTGACCCCTCAGATGTCAAGAACTACAGACCGGTATCACTCCTTTCCTTTCTTTCCAAAACCCTTGAACGTGTTGTCTCTAACCAGCTTTCTCTCCATCTCTCAGAGAACAACCTGCTAGATCCCAACCAGTCAGGATTCAAGAAGGCACACTCCACGGAAACTGCACTCCTCGCAGTCACAGAAGCACTACATGCTGCCCAGGCTGCTTCCCACTCTGCAGTCCTGATTCTCCTAGACCTATCGGCGGCATTTGACACAGTGAACCACCAGCTGCTCCTAGGCACCCTAGCTGATCTAGGCATAGGCGGGACGGCGCTGAAGTGGTTCTCCTCCTACCTCTCTGACCGGACTTACCAGGTTTCTTGGAAAGGTTTGCTATCACCCCCCCGCACCCTCCAAACTGGGGTCCCACAGGGATCTGTACTTGGTCCCCTCCTCTTCTCACTGTACACTAAATCCCTTGGCACCATCATCTCTGCTCACAATATATCCTATCACTGCTATGCCGATGACACACAACTGTTTCTATCCTTCCCCCCCTCTGCCACCCAGGTAGAAGAGCGCATCACTGCATGCCTGGCTGACATCTCACAGTGGATGTCTTCCAACCACCTCAAGCTGAACCCAGACAAGACTGAGCTTCTGTTCTTCCCAGCTAAGTCCTGCCCTATGCGGGAGCTAACTATCTCCGTAGACAACGCCCTGGTAAAGTCTGTCCCGACAGCCAGGAACCTTGGTGTTGTCCTGGACAGTCAGCTCTCGTTCAAAACACACATCACAGCTGTCACTAGATCCTGTAGGTTTACACTCTACAACATACGACGAATTAGACCGTTCCTCACCCAGGAGTCAGCCCAGCTCCTAATCCAGACAACAGTCTTGTCAAAACTTGACTATTGCAACTCCCTCCTTACTGGCCTGCCGGCATGTGCACTTAAGCCCCTCCAACTGATCCAAAATGCCGCAGCACGCTTGGTCTTCAACCAGCCAAAATTCTCACACGTCTCCCCCCTTCTCCGCTCGCTCCATTGGCTCCCGGTCGCTGCCCGCACAGAATACAAAACTCTGATGCTGGCATTCAAAGCAACCAAAGGCATGGCCCCCCCATATCTCACAAGTATGATCGTACCCTACAAACCCTCCCGCTCACTCAGATCAGCCAACGCAGGGAAGCTGGAGGTACCTTCACTAAAAACGCCGGGACAACGCTCCACACGTCCCAAACTCTTCTCCCTTCTGGCTCCAAAACTATGGAATGCACTTCCCATTGCAGTCAGAACTGCAGCCTCACTCCCAATCTTCCGCCGTAGTCTGAAAACCCACCTCTTCAGACTCCACCATGGCACGTAGCACTTGCCCTAGCCTAGCCCCTTAGATAGCACATTATGTAGACTTAGATAGTATTTTAAACAGACTTATAGCTTGTTACGTAGACAGCTCTAGAATTGCACTTTATGTAGTCATAGCACTTTATAGTACACATGTATAATATATTATATAGTATAGTATGTATAGTTTACATAGATACTCCACTGTTACGTTCTTAGTTTACGCATGATTCATGATAACTACTTTTTATACATGTGATGTATGCCATGCTTTTTGTTTTTGCTTAATGTAAGTCGCTCTGGATTAAGAGCGTCTGCTAAATGCCTAAATTGTAAATTGTAAATTGTAAATTGTAAATTGTACACTCTCAGAGTCACAGACCCATAAGGGTCCATTTGGTTCCATTTGTACACTCTCAGAGTCACAGACCCATAAGGGTCCATTTGGTTCCATTTGTACACTCTCAGAGTTACAGACCCGTAAGGGTCCATTTGGTTCCATTTGTACACTCTCAGAGTTACAGACCCATAAGGGTCCATTTGGTTCCATGTGTTACACTCTCAGAGTTACAGACCCATAAGGGTCCATTTGGTTCCATGTGTTACACTCTCAGAGTCACAGACCCATAAGGGTCCATTTGGTTCCATGTGTACACTCTCTGAGTTACAGACCCATATGGGTCCATTTGGTTCCATGTGTTACACTCTCAGAGTTACAGACCCATAAGGGTCCATTTGGTTCCATGTGTTACACTCTCAGAGTCACAGACCCATAAGGGTCCATTTGGTTCCATGTGTACACTCTCAGAGTTACAGACCCATAGGGGTCCATTTGGTTCCATTTGTACACTCTCAGAGTCACAGACCCATAAGGGTCCATTTGGTTCCATTTGTACACTCTCAGAGTCACAGACCCATAAGGGTCCATTTGGTTCCATTTGTACACTCTCAGAGTCACAGACCCATAAGGGTCCATTTGGTTCCATTTGTACACTCTCAGAGTCACAGACCCATAAGGGTCCATTTGGTTCCATTTGTACACTCTCAGAGTTACAGACCCATAGGGGTCCATTTGGTTCCATTTGTACACTCTCAGAGTTACAGACCCATTAGGGTCCATTTGGTTCCATGTGTTACACTCTCAGAGTTACAGACCCATAAGGGTCCATTTGGTTCCATGTGTACACTCTCAGAGTTACAGACCCATAGGGGTCCATTTGGTTCCATTTGTACACTCTCAGAGTCACAGACCCATAAGGGTCCATTTGGTTCCATTTGTACACTCTCAGAGTCACAGACCCATAAGGGTCCATTTGGTTCCATTTGTACACTCTCTGAGTTACAGACCCATAAGGGTCCATTTGGTTCCATTTGTACACTCTCAGAGTCACAGACCCATAAGGGTCCATTTGGTTCCATTTGTACACTCTCAGAGTTACAGACCCATAGGGGTCCATTTGGTTCCATTTGTACACTCTCAGAGTTACAGACCCATTAGGGTCCATTTGGTTCCATGTGTTACACTCTCAGAGTTACAGACCCATAAGGGTCCATTTGGTTCCATTTGTACACTCTCAGAGTTACAGACCCATAGGGGTCCATTTGGTTCCATTTGTACACTCTCAGAGTTACAGACCCATTAGGGTCCATTTGGTTCCATGTGTTACACTCTCAGAGTTACAGACCCATAAGGGTCCATTTGGTTCCATTTGTACACTCTCAGAGTTACAGACCCATAAGGGTCCATTTGGTTCCATTTGTACACTCTCAGAGTTACAGACCCATTAGGGTCCATTTGGTTCCATGTGTTACACTCTCAGAGTTACAGACCCATAAGGGTCCATTTGGTTCCATTTGTACACTCTCAGAGTCACAGACCCATAAGGGTCCATTTGGTTCCATTTGTACACTCTCAGAGTTACAGACCCGTAAGGGTCCATTTGGTTCCATGTGTTACACTCTCAGAGTTACAGACCCATAAGGGTCCATTTGGTTCCATTTGTACACTCTCAGAGTTACAGACCCATAAGGGTCCATTTGGTACCTAACTATCTCTAATTTAGCTAGGGACCCCCTGGAACTCCCTCAAGTAGCTTACCCCTAGGGGTCCCCGGACCCCACTTTGGGAACCCATGGTGAAAACCAGGGGGTTCTCAACGTTTTTGGCTGGTGACCCCCGGAGACCCCCTGGTGACCCCCTGGTGACCCCCGGAGACCCCCTGGTGACCCCCGGAAACCCCCTGGTGACCCCCGGAAACCCCCTGGTGACCCCCGGAAACCCCCTGGTGACCCCCGGAAACCCCCTGGTGACCCCCGGAAACGTCTGAAAACTAATAATACTTACTTTGATATTATTAGATTAGATTAGATTAGATTAGATTAGATTAGATTAGATTAGATTAGATTAGATTAGATTAGATTATTATAATAACGTTTAAAATTTTGAAAAAGACACGCACGCACGCACGCACGCACGCACGCACGCACGCACGCACACACACACACACACACACACACACACACACACACACACACACACGCACACTATTCCGGCTCCTCTCCCCCCCTTTCTTCTGGAATGCTGTCCGTACTATTATTAAAGTGACCTCTGACCCCAAAACGCAGAACTGCAGACAATTGGTTCTCAATTAGATCTACAAGCGTGTGAGCTTGTAGATCAGCTACAGTACTTCTCACTACTTTACTTTTCTTTCTTTTTTTCTTCTTTTACTCTTCACTACTTTTACTATTCACTACTTTTCAGAATGTTTTAAATCCCACCCCGTTCAAAAATAAAACCAATGAAAACTCAAACACAACTAAAGTGCAAAAAAACGGAACTGGCAAATTCGATGCAAAAATTATCAAACGAATGAACAATAAAAACAAATGGTTGATTCAACAGCATAATTACCTTTAACCCATTCTGGGTGGGAACCACTTTTGGTGTTTTAAGCATTATGTTATACTTTAGCTGTTGAAAAATAGCAGATCTACAAGCTCGTAGCGCGGCACCGAGTGCCGCGCTACGAGCTTGTAGGTCTGCAATTTTTTGAAAAATCGTGAAAATGTGCCGCAAACCTTTGAATATATATTCTTTCAGAGCCAAAGTTTTTAACTCATATCTTTGCTTCTGGTGAGGTCCCTGGAACAACATGTTTTCAGAAGGACTCCTTGACATGAAAATGTTTGAGAACCACTGACATAGAAACATGAGGTTTTTCAGAAAACTGTCAGGATCTAGATGGATTTGTAGAATCGTCCTCAGGTCTACATGGGTTAAATAAAGTTTTTAACAGCATAATTACCTTTAAATAAAAACAAATGGTTGATTCAACAGCATAATTACCTTTATCTTCAGAGCAGAATGTGGTGTTGTGGTTCAGTCTGGAGCGAACTGATACACAAGACTGTTTGTCCTACCCTAACCATAGCTTTGTGACCACTCCCAGTCCCCACACGCGTGCACGCGCACGCACGCACGCACGCACGCACGCACGCACGCACGCACGCACGCACGCACGCACGCACGCACGCACGCACGCACACACACACACACACACACACACACACACACACACACACACACACACGCACACTATTCCGGCTCCTCTCCCCCCCTTTCTTCTGGAATGCTGTCCGTACTATTATTAAAGTGACCTCTGACCCCAAAACGCAGAACTGCAGACAATTGGTTCTCAATTAGATCTACAAGCTTGTGAGCTTGTAGATCAGCTACAGTACTTCTCACTACTTTACTTTTCTTTCTTTTTTTCTTCTTTTACTCTTCACTACTTTTACTATTCACTACTTTTCAGAATGTTTTAAATCCCACCCCGTTCAAAAATAAAACCAATGAAAACTCAAACACAACTAAAGTGCAAAAAAACGGAACTGGCAAATTCGATGCAAAAATTATCAAACGAATGAACAATAAAAACAAATGGTTGATTCAACAGCATAATTACCTTTAACCCATTCTGGGTGGGAACCACTTTTGGTGTTTTAAGCATTATGTTATACTTTAGCTGTTGAAAAATAGCAGATCTACAAGCTCGTAGCGCGGCACCGAGTGCCGCGCTACGAGCTTGTAGGTCTGCAATTTTTTGAAAAATCGTGAAAATGTGCCGCAAACCTTTGAATATATATTCTTTCAGAGCCAAAGTTTTTAACTCATATCTTTGCTTCTGGTGAGGTCCCTGGAACAACATGTTTTCAGAAGGACTCCTTGACATGAAAATGTTTGAGAACCACTGACATAGAAACATGAGGTTTTTCAGAAAACTGTCAGGATCTAGATGGATTTGTAGAATCGTCCTCAGGTCTACATGGGTTAAATAAAGTTTTTAACAGCATAATTACCTTTAAATAAAAACAAATGGTTGATTCAACAGCATAATTACCTTTATCTTCAGAGCAGAATGTGGTGTTGTGGTTCAGTCTGGAGCGAACTGATACACAAGACTGTTTGTCCTACCCTAACCATAGCTTTGTGACCACTCCCAGTCCCCACACGCGTGCACTCGCATGCACGCACGCACGCACGCACGCACGCACGCACGCACGCACGCACGCACGCACACACACACACACACACACACACACACACACACACACACACACACACACACACACACACACACACACACACACACACACACACACACACACACACACACACACACACACACACACTTACTTCCCGGAACCCCCTCCCATCCCTCTCCTCTGGAATGCTCCAGCCTCCAGAGTCCACAGAAGTGAACCTTTCAAGCCTGTTTTCTCAACTCGCTGTTTCTCTGCAAGACATTACTCTATAAGCCATATCTCCAAAACTGGTGGGTCAAACTGAACAACCAATATGTCAATTTGAACCTATGATTCCCTGCTTTCATATGACATGAAAAAACGAAAATGACAAAGAATATCCAATGGACAGCCCTCAGTCAAGGTGGGTCACAAATATGGGCACGTTGGGCATGTTCCCAGGGGTTGGCCCAACAGTGTTTTATGTCCCACGACCACCTAGCTTATTACATGGATAACTAACATAAATTAAACTTATTATTAAAACTTATTACATGGATAACTAACATAAATTAAACTTATTATTAAAACTTATTACATGGATAACTAACATAAATTAATACATTGACCCAAAACACAACAAAAAAAGTATTCCATAAGTTTGCGCTGGCTGCGTCTGCAGCTGCAGGGCTGCAGCACTGTCGGAAAACAAGGAAGTGAGTTGATCAAATAGAATCCATTTTCGGGTCCTGCTTCGTCTATTTATCGCTCAAATGTTTTCAAAAACATTTTTAAGAGCAATGTTTAGCTGTAAATGACATTGTGTGTGTGTGTTTACATGGCTGTCATGTTGGAAACGGCAGTAAATCAAGCGGGGCGCAGCCGCGCAGCTGGTGGTGCTCAGAGGGTTTGATTAGGCAGCGGTCATTATCGACACATAATTCACCGCTGAATTAAGCGATTGACCAATCAGAATCAAGCATTCAACCAAGCCATGTAATAATGTTTGAGAATGCAACAGGTGGGTGGGCCCACTGCAGGGCTGTGTGAGGTCAGGTGGAGAGGTGGGTGGGCCCACTGGGCTGTGTGAGGTCAGGTGGAGAGGTGGGTGGGCCCACTGCAGGGCTGTGTGAGGTCAGGTGGAGAGGTGTGTGGGCCCACTGGGCTGTGTGAGGTCAGGTGGAGAGGTGTGTGGGCCCACTGGGCTGTGTGAGGTCAGGTGGAGAGGTGTGTGGGCCCACTGGGCTGTGTGAGGTCAGGTGGAGAGGTGTGTGGGCCCACTGGGCTGTGTGAGGTCAGGTGGAGAGGTGGGTGGGCCCACTGCAGGGCTGTGTGAGGTCAGGTGGAGAGGTGGGTGGGCCCACTGGGCTGTGTGAGGTCAGGTGGAGAGGTGGGTGGGCCCACTGGGCTGTGTGAGGTCAGGTGGAGAGGTGGGTGGGCCCACTGCAGGGCTGTGTGAGGTCAGGTGGAGAGGTGGGTGGGCCCACTGCAGGGCTGTGTGAGGTCAGGTGGAGAGGTGGGTGGGCCCACTGGGCTGTGTGAGGTCAGGTGGAGAGGTGGGTGGGCCCACTGCAGGGCTGTGTGAGGTCAGGTGGAGAGGTGGGTGGGCCCACTGGGCTGTGTGAGGTCAGGTGGAGAGGTGGGTGGGCCCACTGGGCTGTGTGAGGTCAGGTGGAGAGGTGGGTGGGCCCACTGGGCTGTGTGAGGTCAGGTGGAGAGGTGGGTGGGCCCACTGCAGGGCTGTGTGAGGTCAGGTGGAGAGGTGGGTGGGCCCACTGGGCTGTGTGAGGTCAGGTGGAGAGGTGGGTGGGCCCACTGGGCTGTGTGAGGTCAGGTGGAGAGGTGGGTGGGCCCACTGGGCTGTGTGAGGTCAGGTGGAGAGGTGGGTGGGCCCACTGGGCTGTGTGAGGTCAGGTGGAGAGGTGGGTGGGCCCACTGGGCTGTGTGAGGTCAGGTGGAGAGGTGGGTGGGCCCACTGCAGGGCTGTGTGAGGTCAGGTGGAGAGGTGGGTGGGCCCACTGGGCTGTGTGAGGTCATAGAGGTGATTCTGGTGGACTAAAAGATGTCCGCCATGATCCAGCATTGCTTTGTTTTCGTTCTGCACGCATGGCGCGTCAGGTGGCTGTGCGTCAGATGGCTCGACAAAAATAAGTATAAGTAAGAACACTGAAGTATACTGTCTGGCACTGGCGGATTCTCACTATGTGTGCCTGATTGTCACTCTGAGGCGGGGTAGGCGGCCGGGAATAGGCCAATATAGCAGTGAAGAACCGCCCCCAAATGCCCCCAAATGACCGAAAGTTTAGCTATGTGCGTGCACGAAGACACACCTGTGCATGTGCAGGGGGGCCCTCGAGCTTCAGTGCCCAGGGGCCCTCAGAGGTGCTAATCCAGCCCTGTGTATAAACGTCATGTGGGTCAATAATACATCAATATAATACTGTAGTCTACTGTACTGCAGGGGTCATCATTATAATACTGTAGCCTACTGTACTGCAGGGGTCATTATAATACTGTAGTCTACTGTACTGCAGGGGTCATTATAATACTGTAGTCTACTGTACTGCAGGGGTCATTATAATACTGTAGTCTACTGTACTGCAGGGGTCATCATTATAATACTGTAGTCTACTGTACTGCAGGGGTCATTATAATACTGTAGTCTACTGTACTGCAGGGGTCATTATAATACTGTAGTCTACTGTACTGCAGGGGTCATTATAATACTGTAGTCTACTGTACTGCAGGGGTCATCATTATAATACTGTAGTCTACTGTACTGCAGGGGTCATTATAATACTGTAGCCTACTGTACTGCAGGGGTCATTATAATACTGTAGCCTACTGTACTGCAGGGGTCATTATAATACTGTAGTCTACTGTACTGCAGGGGTCATCATTATAATACTGTAGTCTACTGTACTGCAGGGGTCATTATAATACTGTAGTCTACTGTACTGCAGGGGTCATCGTTATAATACTGTAGTCTACTGTACTGCAGGGGTCATTATTATAATACTGTAGTCTACTGTACTGCAGGGGTCATTATAATACTGTAGTCTACTGTACTGCAGGGGTCATCATTATAATACTGTAGTCTACTGTACTGCAGGGGTCATCATTATAATACTGTAGTCTACTGTACTGCAGGGGTCATCATTATAATACTGTAGCCTACTGTACTGCAGGGGTCATCATTATAATACTGTAGTCTACTGTACTGCAGGGGTCATCATTATAATACTGTAGTCTACTGTACTGCAGGGGTCATCATTATAATACTGTAGTCTACTGTACTGCAGGGGTCATCATTATAATACTGTAGCCTACTGTACTGCAGGGGTCATTATAATACTGTAGTCTACTGTACTGCAGGGGTCATTATAATACTGTAGTCTACTGTACTGCAGGGGTCATTATAATACTGTAGTCTACTGTACTGCAGGGGTCATCATTATAATACTGTAGTCTACTGTACTGCAGGGGTCATTATAATACTGTAGTCTACTGTACTGCAGGGGTCATTATAATACTGTAGTCTACTGTACTGCAGGGGTCATCATTATAATACTGTAGTCTACTGTACTGCAGGGGTCATCATTATAATACTGTAGCCTACTGTACTGAAGGGGTCATCATTATAATACTGTAGTCTACTGTACTGCAGGGGTCATTATAATACTGTAGTCTACTGTACTGCAGGGGTCATTATAATACTGTAGTCTACTGTACTGCAGGGGTCATTATAATACTGTAGTCTACTGTACTGCAGGGGTCATTATAATACTGTAGTCTACTGTACTGCAGGGGTCATTATAATACTGTAGTCTACTGTACTGCAGGGGTCATTATAATACTGTAGTCTACTGTACTGCAGGGGTCATTATAATACTGTAGTCTACTGTACTGCAGGGGTCATCATTATAATACTGTAGTCTACTGTACTGCAGGGGTCATTATAATACTGTAGTCTACTGTACTGCAGGGGTCATTATAATACTGTAGTCTACTGTACTGCAGGGGTCATCATTATAATACTGTAGCCTACTGTACTGCAGGGGTCATCATTATAATACTGTAGTCTACTGTACTGCAGGGGTCATTATAATACTGTAGTCTACTGTACTGCAGGGGTCATCATTATAATACTGTAGTCTACTGTACTGCAGGGGTCATCATTATAATACTGTAGTCTACTGTACTGCAGGGGTCATTATAATACTGTAGTCTACTGTACTGCAGGGGTCATCATTATAATACTGTAGTCTACTGTACTGCAGGGGTCATTATAATACTGTAGTCTACTGTACTGGAGGGGTCATCATTATAATACTGTAGTCTACTGTACTGCAGGGGTCATTATAATACTGTAGTCTACTGTACTGCAGGGGTCATCATTATAATACTGTAGTCTACTGTACTGCAGGGGTCATCATTATAATACTGTAGTCTACTGTACTGCAGGGGTCATCATTATAATACTGTAGTCTACTGTACTGCAGGGGTCATCATTATAATACTGTAGTCTACTGTACTGCAGGGGTCATCATTATAATACTGTAGTCTACTGTACTGCAGGGGTCATCATTATAATACTGTAGTCTACTGTACTGCAGGGGTCATCATTATAATACTGTAGTCTACTGTACTGCAGGGGTCATTATTATAATACTGTAGTCTACTGTACTGCAGGGGTCATCATTATAATACTGTAGTCTACTGTACTGCAGGGGTCATTATAATACTGTAGTCTACTGTACTGCAGGGGTCATCATTATAATACTGTAGTCTACTGTACTGCAGGGGTCATCATTATAATACTGTAGTCTACTGTACTGCAGGGGTCATTATAATACTGTAGTCTACTGTACAGCAGGGGTCATTATAATACTGTAGTCTACTGTACTGCAGGGGTCATTATAATACTGTAGTCTACTGTACTGCAGGGGTCATCATTATAATACTGTAGTCTACTGTACTGCAGGGGTCATCATTATAATACTGTAGTCTACTGTACTGCAGGGGTCATCATTATAATACTGTAGTCTACTGTACTGCAGAGGTCATCATTATAATACTGTAGTCTACTGTACTGCAGGGGTCATTATAATACTGTAGTCTACTGTACTGCAGGGGTCATTATAATACTGTAGTCTACTGTACTGCAGGGGTCATCATTATAATACTGTAGTCTACTGTACTGCAGGGGTCATCATTATAATACTGTAGTCTACTGTACTGCAGGGGTCATCATTATAATACTGTAGTCTACTGTACTGCAGGGGTCATTATAATACTGTAGTCTACTGTACTGCAGGGGTCATTATAATACTGTAGTCTACTGTACTGCAGGGGTCATTATAATACTGTAATCTACTGTACTGCAGGGGTCATCATTATAATACTGTAGTCTACTGTACTGCAGGGGTCATTATAATACTGTAGTCTACTGTACTGCAGGGGTCATCATTATAATACTGTAGTCTACTGTACTGCAGGGGTCATTATAATACTGTAGTCTACTGTACTGCAGGGGTCATCATTATAATACTGTAGCCTACTGTACTGCAGGGGTCATCATTATAATACTGTAGCCTACTGTACTGCATGGGTCATTATAATACTGTAGTCTACTGTACTGCAGGGGTCATCATTATAATACTGTAGTCTACTGTACTGCAGGGGTCATTATAATACTGTAGCCTACTGTACTGCAGGGGTCATCATTATAATACTATAGTCTACTGTACTGCAGGGGTCATCATTATAATACTGTAGTCTACTGTACTGCAGGGGTCATTATAATACTGTAGTCTACTGTACTGCAGGGGTCATTATAATACTGTAGTCTACTGTACTGCAGGGGTCATTATAATACTGTAGTCTACTGTACTGCAGGGGTCATTATAATACTGTAGTCTACTGTACTGCAGGGGTCATTATAATACTGTAGTCTACTGTACTGCAGGGGTCATTATAATACTGTAGTCTACTGTACTGCAGGGGTCATTATAATACTGTAGTCTACTGTACTGCAGGGGTCATTATAATACTGTAGTCTACTGTACTGCAGGGGTCATCATTATAATACTGTAGTCTACTGTACTGCAGGGGTCATTATTATAATACTGTAGTCTACTGTACTGCAGGGGTCATTATAATACTGTAGTCTACTGTACTGCAGGGGTCATCATTATAATACTGTAGTCTACTGTACTGCAGGGGTCATCATTATAATACTGTAGTCTACTGTACTGCAGGGGTCATCATTATAATACTGTAGGCTACTGTACTGCAGGGGTCATCATTATAATACTGTAGCCTACTGTACTGCAGGGGTCATGAGGTGCCATGGTTTTATTTTCTAGGCTGTAGGCCAGGGCTTTGTCCTCGGGAGAACTAAAAAACATTGCTATGATGCAACTGGGACGTATCCTCAGTGATGTATCCCAAGGTCGTCTGGGTTTCAGGTCTTCCAACATCATACGGACACCTGTGCGTTGCACCAGGACCTGTGCGTTGCACCAGGACCTGTGCATTGCACCAGGAGTACGACCAGGACCTGTACGTTGCACCAGGACCTGTGCGTTGCACCAGGACCTGTGCGTTGCACCATGGCCTGTGCGTTGCACCAGGACCTGTGCGTTGCACCATGGCCTGTGCGTTGCACCAGGACCTGTGCGTTGCACCAGGGCCTGTGCGTTGCACCAGGACCTGTGCGTTGCACCAGGGCCTGTGCGTTGCACCAGGACCTGTGCGTTGCACCAGGGCCTGTGCGTTGCACCAGGGCCTGTGCGTTGCACCAGGACCTGTGCGTTGCACGCACCAGGAGTACGACCAGGACCTGTGCGTTTCACCAGGGCCTGTGCGTTGCACCAGGACCTGTGCGTTGCACCAGGAGTACGACCAGGACCTGTGCGTTGCACCAGGACCTGTGCGTTGCACCAGGACCTGTGCGTTGCACCAGGGCCTGTGCGTTGCACCAGGGCCTGTGCGTTGCACCAGGAGTACGACCAGGACCTGTGCGTTGCACCAGGACCTGTGCGTTGCACCAGGAGTACGACCAGGACCTGTGCGTTGCACCAGGGACAATATCTCTCCAGGACTTCCTATAATCGATAATCCTATAACTCCACATCAAAAGAAAATATTTCCGACAGATTTTGACTGTCCACCTACTGAAGAACCTTCATTTTAATGATTTTTAAATGTTTTCTTTCACATCAGGTCATAGTTTCTGTCTTGTTGTCTAATCTTTTATTTTCCTTTATTTTTTGTTGTTGACAAAGTGTATGTTATTGTGTTTAGAACCTCCTCCAAAATGACACATATTATTCCTATAAAATAATTTCAATACACCGTCCTTATTCAGTAACAGTTACACACCTCCTCCACCAGGTGGCAGCAGCGTCTCCCTGCATCCTTTGCTGCGCATGCTCGGCACGTTGACCCGGAAGTAAAACGCGTCTTTCGGACTTGTTGCTGTGACGGTCTCACAACGAAGGAGCTCAAATATCTCATAAATCGAGTTAAAATGTCTCTTAAAGGAGGTAAAATGTCTCTTAAAGGAGGTAAAACGTCTCTTAAAGGAGTTAAAACGTCTCTTAAAGAAGGTCAAATGCGTCACATGGAGTCTGTACGGCTGGAGATAAACGGACACATGACGTCAGTAGGAGAGCAGATATTGTGTGTTTTGGACAAACACACAACAAGCAGTGATGTCGGTCGGCTCAGAGTGTTTGTGTTGGAGCGCCTCAGCGCGGCCGCGCAGTTCATGTGCAGCCTCTTGCAGAGAGAGATGGAGACACCGCTACACTCCGCTGCAGGTGGGTGTGTGTGTGTGTCATTTCTCAAACGTTCATGTCAAATTATAGCTCCGTTTGTAACCTCATAAATCTACGCTACCCCCCCACCGCCCACCCTTTTTCCCCCTCACTGTATATGTTTATTTTCCGTTTTTACCTCCTTTATGATGAATTCCTGTTCTTTGACTACCGGTATATATAGAAGTGTCTATTTGTACGTCTCTAAATGTTTTGATGAATTGAACAAGGTGGACCCTCTTGTAAACAAGTGTAATGCTTAATTGGGTCGTCCACTCACAGTTAACAGTCTTTGTATTGAGTTTGTGCTTGAAATGTACTGTAATTCTGCAAACTGTTAATAAATGTTTCAATCAATCAAAAGCTTTAGCTCAGAGGAGAGGTTCCGTGTCAGGATATCCCTGCATCGGTAGAACGAGGGTTGAGACGTCCAAGAACGGTGGAGAAAACCCTTTTCACAGTATCGTTTCCAAACAGTAAAGGTATCAGAACCGAGCTACAGATGATACACTTAGGATAGGCATGTAAACATGTTCTAGATAGGGGTGAAACAACCGCTTGCAAAGCTTTTGAAGTCAGCGGTCAGCCTAGCCCATCTCGGGACCCCCGGTTGAGCTCTTTTCATCGCTAACCCGTAGGGTCCCTAGCCATCGTTCTCAAGCTATATGGTAATTATGGATTACAGACAGACTTACCGTCGCAAACGCTTGTGCTGCGCTGTTTGTGTGATAGTGATATGTTCCAAAAGAAGCATATATCGGCTATAGGAGACAACGGAAACCTCAACGAATTTTCCTTTGGCGCAGAAGCCGTTAAGTATTTTTAATCTTTGCTTGACCGTTTTGGCAGCTCTGAAATTCTCTCTTCCTTCCTTCCTTGACTTCCCTATTGACATCCCATTGTACCGCCTCCAGCGCCAGGTTGGCTAGCTGCGACAGAGCAGATCAGAGGCAGGAACGTAGGGACGCGCAGCGTCAAAGGAAAATTCGTTGAGGTTTCCGTTGTCTCCTATAGCCGATATATGCTTCTTTTGGAACATATCACTATCACACAAACAGCGCAGCACAAGCGTTTGCGACGGTAAGTCTGTCTGTTGAATATGATTAATATTATATATCATTTTTCCTACCATTGCTGTCATGGCCGTTCTTTTATGGCAAAATAAATGGTTATGGCAAAACTAACTTAAATAATAATCACTATTATGGGTCCATAAAACATTGATTCAGCTCTTTTGAATGCATTAATTGCATACACTATTTGGTGATATATTTTCTGCCTATTCGGGCCGAAACCGAATAGGCCGAAAATGCATTTTTAGCCATTTTCTGCCGAATATTTTCTGAATATCACTAATTTAAAGAAAGCCAACTCTTGTTGTGACAAATCATGACAACAAACACAATGTTTTGGGATGATCAAATAATTAGTAAGAAGAAAAACAAAACAAAAAGTGTTGTACTCTTTTTTTTCTTTCTTCTTTCTAATCATTTGAATTCCATCCGGATTTCGGACCAGTTCATCATACATTGTGGCAGAGACCACAGTGGACTTAGAAGGCCTGGGGGGGACAGGGGCTTTAACCCTGGTGCTATTGAGTCGTGACATCATTAATCTTGTCGTTTGCTTTAGTGCATCTGAGGGCGCAACTCCTTCAGTCACCCTTTTCTTGTCAGGGGATGTCCCTTAGCCTTTGACCTTTCCGGGCCTCACTACAAGGCAGCAGGCTCGTAACCCTGATGGGGGAGGTGTACGGGTGATGCACCTTGCCCAAGGGTGACCCGGAACTATGCAGGGCTGGGGGCGTTCATCTCCCTGAGGCTTATACGAGCCCGCATACCCATTGCACTGCATTTAGGGTTAGGGAATAGATATAAGGGTCAGTAGTGGGGCGAGTCAGACCAATAGATATGAGGTCAGTAATGGGGCGAGTCAGACCAATAGATATGGGGTCAGTAATGGGGCGAGTCAGACCAATAGATATGAGGTCAGTAGTGGGGCGAGTCAGACCAATAGATATGAGGTCATAATGGGGCGAGTCAGACCAATAGATATGGGGTCAGTAATGGGGCGAGTCAGACCAATAGATATGAGGTCAGTAATGGGGCGAGTCAGACCAATAGATATGGGGTCAGTAATGGGGCGAGTCAGACCAATAGATATGAGGTCGGTAATGGGGCGAGTCAGACCAATAAATATGACGTCGGTAATGGGGCGAGTCAGACCATTAGATATGATGTCAGTAATGGGGCGAGTCAGACCAATAGATATGAGGTCATAATGGGGCGAGTCAGACCAATAGATATGGGGTCAGTAATGGGGCGAGTCAGACCAATAGATATGAGGTCAGTAATGGGGCGAGTCAGACCAATAGATATGAGGTCAGTAATGGGGCGAGTCAGACCAATAGATATGAGGTCAGTAATGGGGCGAGTCAGACCAATAGATATGGGGTCAGTAATGGGACGAGTCAGACCAATAGATATGAGGTCAGTAATGGGGCGAGTCAGACCAATAGATATGGGGTCAGTAATGGGGCGAGTCAGACCAATAGATATGAGGTCAGTAATGGGGCGAGTCAGACCAATAGATATGAGGTAAGTAATGGGGCGAGTCAGAACGCCATGTTGGAAAACCGCGAAAAATGTGCACCCATTTTGCAACCTGGTGATTTAGTGAGCTCGTAGATCAGCTGTTGCACCGGAGCTCGTGTGTGTGTGTGTGTGTGTGTGTGTGTGTGTGTGTGTGTGTGTGTGTGTGTGTGTGTGTGTGTGTGTGTGTGTGTGTGTGTGTGTGTGTCATCCTCCATGGACCACTTTGTTGGATCTGCTGTGTTTTAAATGACTCAACCGAGTCTCTGGCAACCCAGTGGAAGAGAGAGAGACAGAACATGTTAATTAATCAATTACTAATTTAATTTCTCTCCCTTTCTCTCTCCTCGCCTCCACAGAGGAGGTTCCTGATGAACATCAGGAGAGGAGCTCCAGTCTGGTCCAGGAGGAACCTCAACATCAGGAGAGGAGCTCCAGTCTGGTCCAGGAGGAACCTCAACATCAGGAGAGGAGCTCCAGTCTGGTCCAGGAGATCCAGGAGACGAGCTCCAGTCTGGTCCAGGAGGAACCTGAACATCAGGAGAGGAGCTCCAGTCTGGTCCAGGAGATCCAGGAGACGAGCTCCAGTCTGGTCCAGGAGGAACCTGAACATCAGGAGAGGAGCTCCAGTCTGGTCCAGGAGATCCAGGAGACGAGCTCCAGTCTGGTCCAGGAGGAACCTGAACATCAGGAGAGGAGCTCCAGTCTAGTCCAGGAGGAACCTCAACATCAGGAGAGGAGCTCCAGTTTGGTCCAGGAGATCCAGGAGACAAGCTCCAGTCTGGTCCAGGAGGAACCACAACATCAGGAGAGGAGCTCCAGTCTGGTCCAGGAGATCCAGGAGAGGAGCTACAGTCTGGTCCAGGAGATCCAGGAGAGGAGATCCAGTCTGGTCCAGGAGACCCAGGAGACAAGCTCCAGTCTGGTCCAGGAGGAACCACAACATCAGGAAAGGAGCTCCAGTCTGGTCCAGGAAGAACCACAACCTCCACACAGTAAAGACGAACAGGAGGAGCTATTTCAAAGAGCAGAAGAGGCTGGTGGGTCAACGTTGACATTACTAGCAGTGAAAAGTGAAGATGATGATGAAAACAGAGAGACAGAGCCTGTAGCCGGCACCTCAACTGAACACATGAAAACACAAGCTTATATAGAGTACTGGGTACGATCACAACCAACTAGTGATGAGCAGCTCCTCTCTTCACACTGTTCTGAATCTGACACTGAAGACAGTGATGAGTGGGAGGAGACTAGGGAGACACTGAAATCACAAAACACACAACATGTGGGAAGACAGCGCAAGCTGTCCCAGGACCTGGAATCATCCAAACAACCTGACTCCATGAGGAGTCACACAGGAGGACAGCGCAAGCTGTCCCATGACCTGGATTCATCCAAACAACCTGACTCCATGAGGAGTCACAGAGGGAAGAGAGGTTTTAGTTGTACAGAGTGTGGCAGAATGTTTAATCACAAGAGACATCTAACAATGCACATGAGGAACCACACAGGGAAGAAACCTTTTAGCTGTACAGAGTGTGGCAAAATGTTTAATCACAAGGGTCATCTAAAAACACACATGATGATTCATACAGGGAAGAAACCTTGTAGCTGTACAGAGTGTGGCAAAGTGTTTAATCAAAAGGGAACTCTAAAAACACACATGAGGATTCATACAGGGAAGACACCTTTTAGTTGTACAGAGTGTGGCAAAATGTTTAATTGCAAGATAAATCTAACAATGCACATGAGGATTCATACAGGGAAGAAACCTTTTAGCTGTACAGAGTGTGGTAAAGTGTTTAATCGAAAGGAACATCTAAAAACACACATGCTGACTCATACAGGCGAAAAGGCATTTTCTTGTACAGTATGTGGTAAAGGCTTTGTTGAAAAGGCTAAAGTAAAAGTACACATGCGTATTCATACAGGTGAAAAGCCCTTTTTGTATACAGTATGTGGTAAAGGCGTTGTTAGTAAACAGGGTTTAAAATTCCACATGAGGACTTATACAGGTGAAAAGCCATATTCGTGTACAGTATGTGGTACAGGCTTTAGTCATGCAACAAGGCTAAAAACCCACATGACTCATACAGGCAAAACGCCTTTTTCTTGTACAGTATGTGGAAAAGGCTGTCTTAACACAAGTCATCTAAAAACACACATGAGGACTCATACAGGTGAAAAGCCCTATACTTGTACAGTATGTGGTAAAGGCTTTACTAAGACAGGTCATCTAAAATCACACATGAGGACTCATACAGGCGAAAAGCCCTATACTTGTACAGTATGTGGTAAAGGCTTTAGTCAAACGATTGGTCTAAAAATTCACATGATGACTCACACAGGCGAAAAGCCATTTTCTTGTACAGTATGTGGTAAAGGCTGTCTTAACACAAGTCTTCTAAAAAGACACATGCTGACTCACACAGGCGAAAAGCCATTTTCTTGTACAGTATGTGGTCAAGGCTGTCTTAACCCAAGTATTCTAAAAAGACACATGAGGATTCATACAGGTGAAAAGCCCTTTTTGTGTGCAGTATGTGGTACAGGCTTTGTTTGTGCAGGTGATCTAACAAAACACATGACGAGTCACACCGATGAAAAGCCATTTTCTTGTACAGAGTGTGGCAAAATGTTCAAGCGCAAGAATCATCTGAAGAGACACATGGTGATGATGCATGCAGCTGAAACGCCATTTTCTTGTACAGTATGTGGTAAAGGCCGTCTTAACAAAAGTCATCTAAAAACACACATGCTGACTCATACAGGCGGAAAGGCATTTTTGTGTACAGTATGTGGTAAAGGCGTTGTTAGTAAACAGGGTTTAAAATTCCACATGATGATTCATACAGGTGAAAAGCCATATTCTTGTACAGTATGTGGTAAAGGCTTTAGTCAAACGAGAATTCTAAAAACACACATGATGACTCACACAGGCGAAAAGCCATTTTCTTGTACAGTATGTGGAAAAGGCTTTGTTTATGCAGGTCATCTAAAAACACACATGATGACTCACACAGGCGAAAAGCCCTTCTCGTGTACAGTATGTGGTAAAGGCTTTATTCACACAAATAGTCTAAAAACACACATGAGGAGGACGCATACAGGTGAAAACTAAAGACATTTTCTGGTACAGGCTTTACTTGGAAGATGAATCTAAAAGTATACATGAGGACTCATACAGGGGGGAAGCCATCTGTCTAAGTCATATGATCAGTCAGTCTAATCCAAGATGACAATGATGCAAAAAAAAAAAGCTGTCAGTCACAGACTTTTGTCATTCATCGTACAGTCTAGGTCTTGTATTTCTATGTATCCCCTGGTCTAGTTTACATGGTTCTATGTTTGTTTGCTCCAGCTGTGTCTCATTTTGTAATCAACCCTCATGTGTGTTTTAGTCTGTTTTAAGTTGTTCATGTACACCTGTATTCTGTATTAACCCATTTTGGACTGAGGTCGATTAAAAAAACATTTTTTCTGAAAAACCCCATGTTTCAGTGTCAGTGGTTCTGAAAGGGTTAAACCCTATGTTTCTGTGTCAGTGGTTCTGAAAGGGTTAAACCCTATGTTTCTGTGTCAGTGGTGCTCAACCGTTTTCATGTCGAGGTCCCCCAGCATTATCTCTATTGGGACACGGACCCCCCATCTCAAAATATGTAGTTCCAGGAACCCCCCCCAGAAGCAAATATTGTAGTTAAAAATGTTCGCTCTGACATTGTTATAAAATACGCGACTGCTCTTGCGCAAATAACAATAATAACTAGAACTGCACTCTGTCGAGTGCCTACTTGCTTGTTGCACACAAGTAGGCCTACTAGTGCGCAAGCAGAGCGTGCAAGTCTTTCTGAGCTTTGTCTATCCCTCTAGCCTTGAGCCTCGTCTATCAGGGCTTCTTACCCTCTTTAAAGCTCGTTGGCTCCAAGACTCTCCAAGACTCCAAAACTTCAAGTCTTGTCTTGTTGTCCCTATAGCTCTCTAAAACCGACGATCAGGGCAAAAGGGCAATTTCTCAGGTCTTCCTGAGCTTCGTCTATCGGTCTAGCCTGGAGCCTCGTCTATCCCGGCTCTTGTCTTATCTAAAACCGTCAGTAGAGTGCAGTATGTCCAAACTGATCTGGACTCCAAGTCTTGTCTTATTTCCTCTAAAACCGTCAGTAGAGTGCAGTATGTCCAAACTGATCTCTTTGCAGCTATACCTATAATATATATATATATCTTCTTCAAATACCTTTAACATATGTGGAAGAATAACGATGGTAATTACTTATAAGTTTGTTCGACATCACACTGGAACACGTCATCGTTACGTCACCATCAACTATACCCTGGCATTGGTACATATATTCATCACGTCATAATGCTCATATGTCCATATATGTGTACATGTCTATATGTATGTATATGTAGTTTTCTGAGTGGTTGGTGGTATAATGTAATCAGCTGGGTGGTTTGATGCGTATGTACTTGACACTAAAACATATCATCATTACGTCACCATCGTCAACCAATTATACCCTGGCATTGGTACATAATCTTCATCACGATTCACGGAAAACATACCTGCACGGTCAGCTTCCGTATGTCCGTATGACATCATATCACGTGCATTCTAAGGGACATTGGTACATATCTTCATCACGTCATGGGACATATGCTTCGTAGCATGACAAAAACATACCTGCACGGTCAGCTTGGGGCCAGCATATGACGTCATAACATGTGCTGGCCCCAAACACACGCTAACCCTAACCCCAAAGGGTAATATGGTCATATTACCCTTTGGGGTAATATGGTCATATTACCCTTTGGGGTAATATGGTCATATTACCCTTTGGGTCCCTTTATGGTCATATTACCCTTTGGGGTAATATGGTCATATTACCCTTTGGGTCCCTTTATGGTCATATTACCCTTTGGGGTAATATGACCATATTACCCTTTGGGGTAATATGACCATATTACCCCAAAGGGTAATATGACCATATTACCCTTTGGGGTAATATGACCATATTACCCTTTGGGGTAATATGGTCATATTACCCTTTGGGTTATATGGTCATATTACCCTTTGGGTCCCTTTATGGTCATATTACCCTTTGGGGTAATATGGTCATATTACCCTTTGGGGTAATATGGTCATATTACCCTTTGGGTCCCTTTATGGTCATATTACCCTTTGGGGTAATATGGTCATATTACCCTTTGGGGTAATATGGTCATATTACCCTTTGGGGTAATATGGTCATATTACCCTTTGGGGTAATATGGTCATATTACCCTTTGGGTCCCTTTATGGTCATATTACCCTTTGGGGTAATATGGTCATATTACCCTTTGGGGTAATATGGTCATATTACCCTTTGGGGTAATATGGTCATATTACCCTTTGGGGTAATATGGTCATATTACCCTTAGGGGTAATATGACCATAAAGGGACCCAAAGTGTAATATGACCATATTACCCCAAAGGGTAATATGACCATAAAGGGACCCAAAGGGTAATATGGTCATATTACCCCAAAGGGTAATATGGTCATATTACCCCAAAGGGTAATATGACCATATTACCCCAAAGGGTAATATGACCATATTACCCCAAAGGGTAATATGACCATATTACCCCAAAGGGTAATATGGTCATATTACCCCAAAGGGTAATATGACCATAAAGGGACCCAAAGGGTAATATGACCATATTACCCCAAAGGGTAATATGACCATAAAGGGACCCAAAGGGTAATATGACCATATTACCCCAAAGGGTAATATGACCATATTACCCCAAAGGGTAATATGACCATAAAGGGACCCAAAGGGTAATATGACCATATTACCCTTTGGGGTAATATGGTCATATTACCCTTAGGGGTAATATGACCATAAAGGGACCCAAAGTGTAATATGACCATATTACCCCAAAGGGTAATATGACCATAAAGGGACCCAAAGGGTAATATGGTCATATTACCCCAAAGGGTAATATGGTCATATTACCCCAAAGGGTAATATGACCATATTACCCCAAAGGGTAATATGACCATATTACCCCAAAGGGTAATATGACCATATTACCCCAAAGGGTAATATGGTCATATTACCCCAAAGGGTAATATGACCATAAAGGGACCCAAAGGGTAATATGACCATATTACCCCAAAGGGTAATATGACCATAAAGGGACCCAAAGGGTAATATGACCATATTACCCCAAAGGGTAATATGACCATATTACCCCAAAGGGTAATATGACCATATTACCCTTTGGGTCCCTTTATGGTCATATTACCCTTTGGGGTAATATGACCATATTACCCCAAAGGGTAATATGACCATATTACCCCAAAGGGTAATATGACCATATTACCCCAAAGGGTAATATGGTCATATTACCCCAAAGGGTAATATGACCATAAAGGGACCCAAAGGGTAATATGACCATAAAGGGACCCAAAGGGTAATATGACCATATTACCCCAAAGGGTAATATGACCATATTACCCCAAAGGGTAATATGGTCATATTACCCCAAAGGGTAATATGACCATAAAGGGACCCAAAGGGTAATATGACCATAAAGGGACCCAAAGGGTAATATGACCATATTACCCCAAAGGGTAATATGGTCATATTACCCCAAAGGGTAATATGACCATAAAGGGACCCAAAGGGTAATATGACCATATTACCCCAAAGGGTAATATGACCATAAAGGGACCCAAAGGGTAATATGACCATATTACCCCAAAGGGTAATATGACCATAAAGGGACCCAAAGGGTAATATGACCATATTACCCCAAAGGGTAATATGACCATATTACCCCAAAGGGTAATATGACCATAAAGGGACCCAAAGGGTAATATGACCATATTACCCCAAAGGGTAATATGACTTAAAGCACCGCTTTAAGTCATATTACCTCTGGCCTCTGGCGGTCATTCGGGATTCATAGAACCGTAGTTACATACGTAGCTTCTGTTTTTTTTTGCCGATACAGATATTGTTAAATAACGGCAAATATCGTCCAGTACCGATATGTGGCCGATACATCAATACATCGGTCCATCCCTAAAAAAAAGTCTTATGTATGCACCCATTTATTAAATAAATGAAGAGAGATTGTAGATCTGCTATTTTCACTAGGACTATTAAATAGTGTTTAAAACAGTTTGTTCATAATGGATGTTTTTGTACATCTGGGTTTTGGGGAGACCAAATGTCCTAGTGGTGTGTTCCATCAGAACGGAAATACATCGCTTGGGATGCACCTGGGTCCGACGTATCCTCAGTGTCATCAGTGACGTATCAGTCATCACATGGGACCGACGTATCCTCAGTGTCGTATCAGTCATCACATGGGACCGACGTAGCATCAGTGACGTAGCATTCATCACATGGGACCGACGTATCCTCAGTGTCATCAGTGACGTATCAGTCATCACATGGGACCGACGTATCCTCAGTGACGTATCAGTCATCACATGGGACCGACGTAGCATCAGTGACGTATCAGTCATCACATGGGACCGACGTAGCATCAGTGTCATCAGTGACGTATCAGTCATCACATGGGACCGACGTATCCTCAGTGTCATCAGTGTCGTATCAGTCATCACATGGGACCGACGTATCCTCAGTGTCATCAGTGTCGTATCAGTCATCACATGGGACCGACGTATCGTCAGTGTCATCAGTGTCGTATCAGTCATCACATGGGACCGACGTATCCTCAGTGTCATCAGTGACGTATCAGTCATCACATGGGACCGACGTATCCTCAGTATCATCAGTGTCGTATCAGTCATCACATGGGACCGACGTAGCATCAGTGACGTATCAGTCATCACATGGGCCCGACGTATCCTCAGTGACGTATCAGTCATCACATGGGACCGACGTATCCTCAGTGACGTATCAGTCATCACATGGGACCGACGTATCCTCAGTGTCATCAGTGACGTATCAGTCATCACATGGGACCGACGTAGCATCAGTGACGTATCAGTAATCGCATGGGACCGACGTATCCTCAGTGACGTATCAGTCATCACATGGGACCGACGTATCCTCAGTGACGTATCAGTCATCACATGGGACCGACGTATCCTCAGTGACGTAGCAGTCATCACATGGGACCGACGTATCCTCAGTGACGTAGCAGTCATCACATGGGACCGACGTATCCTCAGTGACGTATCAGTCATCACATGGGACCGACGTAGCATCAGTGACGTATCAGTCATCACATGGGACCGACGTAGCATCAGTGTCATCAGTGACGTATCAGTCATCACATGGGACCGACGTATCCTCAGTGTCATCAGTGTCGTATCAGTCATCACATGGGACCGACGTATCCTCAGTGTCATCAGTGTCGTATCAGTCATCACATGGGACCGACGTATCGTCAGTGTCATCAGTGTCGTATCAGTCATCACATGGGACCGACGTATCCTCAGTGTCATCAGTGACGTATCAGTCATCACATGGGACCGACGTATCCTCAGTATCATCAGTGTCGTATCAGTCATCACATGGGACCGACGTAGCATCAGTGACGTATCAGTCATCACATGGGCCCGACGTATCCTCAGTGACGTATCAGTCATCACATGGGACCGACGTATCCTCAGTGACGTATCAGTCATCACATGGGACCGACGTATCCTCAGTGTCATCAGTGACGTATCAGTCATCACATGGGACCGACGTAGCATCAGTGACGTATCAGTAATCGCATGGGACCGACGTATCCTCAGTGACGTATCAGTCATCACATGGGACCGACGTATCCTCAGTGACGTATCAGTCATCACATGGGACCGACGTATCCTCAGTGACGTAGCAGTCATCACATGGGACCGACGTATCCTCAGTGACGTAGCAGTCATCACATGGGACCGACGTAGCATCAGTGACGTATCATTCATCACATGGGACCGACGTAGCATCAGTGACGTATCATTCATCACATGGGACCGACGTAGCATCAGTGACGTATCAGTCATCACATGGGACCGACGTATCTTCAGTGACGTATCAGTCATCACATGGGACCGACGTATCTTCAGTGACGTATCAGTCATCACATGGGACCGACGTATCTTCAGTGACGTATCAGTCATCACATGGGACCGACGTAGCATCAGTGACGTATCAGTCATCACATAGGACCGACGTATCCTCAGTGACGTATCATTCATCACATGGGACCGACATATCCTCAGTGACGTATCATTCATCACATGGGACCGACGTATCTTCAGTGACGTATCAGTCATCACATGGGACCGACGTATCTTCAGTGTCGTATCAGTCATCACATGGGACCGACGTATCCTCAGTGACGTATCATTCATCACATGGGACCGACGTATCCTCAGTGACGTATCAGTCATCACATGGGACCGACGTATCATCAGTGACGTAGCATTCATCACATGGGACCGACGTATCCTCAGTGACGTATCAGTCATCACATGGGATCGACGTATCATCAGTGACGTATCATTCATCACATGGGACCGACGTATCCTCAGTGACGTATCAGTCATCACATGGGACCGACGTAGCACCAGTGACGTATCAGTCATCACATGGGACCGACGTAGCATCAGTGACGTATCAGTCATCACATGGGACCGACGCAGCATCAGTGACGTATCAGTCATCACATGGGACCGACGTATCCGCAGTGACGTATCATTCATCACATGGGATCGACGTATCCTCAGTGACGTATAATTCATCACATGGGACCGACGTATCCTCAGTGACGTATCAGTCATCACATGGGACCAAAGTATCATCAGTGACGTATCAGTTATCACATGGGACCGACGTAACATCAGTGACGTATCAGGCATCACATGGGACCGACGTATCCTCAGTGACGTATCAGTCATCACCTCGGACATATCCTCAGTGATGTATCACATGGGACGTATCCTCAGTGATGTATCTATCACCTGGGACGTATCCTCAGTGATGTATCCCAAGGTCATCACCTGGGACGTATCCTCTGTGATGTATCCCAAGGTCATCACCTGGGACGTATCCTCAGTGATGTATCCCAAAGGTCATCACCTGGGACGTATCATCAGTGGCGTATCACCTGGAACGTATCCTCAGTGAAGTATCAGCTGGGACGTATCATCAGTGATGTATCACCTGGGACGTATCCTCAGTGAAGTAGCAGCTGGGACGTATCATCAGTGATGTATCACCTGGGATGTATCCTCAGTGATGTATCACCTGGGACGTATCTTCAGTGATGTATCCCAAGGTCATCACCTGGGACGTATCCTTAGTGATGTATCACCTGGGACGTATCATCAGTGATGTATCACATGGGACGTATCCTTAGTGATGTATCACCTGGGACGTATCCTCAGTGATGTATCAGTCATCACCTGGGACGTATCCTCAGTGATGTATCCCAAGGTCATGGGACGTATCCTCAGTGATGTATCCCAAGGTCATCACCTGGGACGTATTCTCAGTGATGTATCCCAAGGTCATCACCTGGGACGTATTCTCAGTGATGTATCCCAAGGTCATCACCTGGGACGTATCCTCAGTGATGTATCCAAGGTCATCACCTGGGACGTATCCTCAGTGATGTATCCCAAGGTCATCACCTGGGACGTATCCTCAGCGATGTATCCCAAGGTCACCTGGGACGTATCCTCAGTGATGTATCCCAAGGTCATCACCTGGGACGTATCCTCCAAGGTCATCACCTGGGACGTATCCTCAGTGATGTATCCCAAGCTCATCAGGGTTTCAGGTCTTCCAACATCCTACCCCTCACTCGGGTGACCCAGCCGGGGTGATCAAGTCCCGACTTACGTCCCAGTAGCTACCCTCGATCAGACCCACTAGGGAAAGCCAAACAATCCGGAGAATGGTTCTGCAGGCCCCACCTGGGCAACGGTGGTACTGCAGGCTCCACTTGCGGCTTGAATGGCCCTCCTAAAGGCCTCACCGAAGGCTTTTTGGGCTTCCTCCTCACGGAGGATGCAGGCTGGGGCGCCAACCCATACTGCACCCTAATTAGTGCCGTCACTAATTACTTTATAATGGCATTCAATTACAATGTAGATGCATGAGTGTATGCGTGTACACTGCATGTGTGACTGGAGTTAAAAGAGCATCATTCCCAACCTCTCATTGAAGAGAGAGAGGTCCGACCGCGTTGACCAGGCTGGTCTGCCAGGTTGACCAGGCGAAAACGGGTGAAATCCCCCAAACGCAGGAGATGCAGGAGCAGTGCAGGAGAAATGGTCAAATAAAAGGAGTCTCCTGCAAAACGCAGGAGGGTTGCCAGGTATGGTCTCAATCTCAGGAGGGTTGCCAGGTATGGTCTCAATCTCAGGAGGGTTGCCAGGTATGGTCTCAATCTCAGGGAGGGTTGCCAGGTATGGTCTCAATCTCAGGAGGGTTGCCAGGTATGGTCTCAATCTCAGGAGGGTTGCCAGGTATGGTCTCAATCTCAGGAGGGTTGCCAGGTATGGTCTCAATCTCAGGAGGGTTGCCAGGTATGGTCTCAATCTCAGGAGGGTTGCCAGGTATGGTCTCAATCTCAGGAGGGATGAAGCCATCCAGGATCCTGTTGAATCATAACCATAAAACCTTTGATTTTGTGAAAAAAGAATACCCTGGAGGTATGAAAATCATTAACATTGTGAATCACATCTTGATGTCACCGTGTTAAGGATTGTTTTCAGACCTACAGTTCTAGGAAACACAGAATGGGGGGACTCTTTTTAAAAAAAACTATATTCACACAACAGCTCTAAGGTATATTAATGACATAGTAAATGTTGAAAATGAGTGGTATTCCCCTTTAATAAAAGTGTCAATACCACGATTTAGAAATACTCTGAAGTACAAGTCTGGTATTCAAACTGTAGCTATTGAGTAAAAGCAAGTATATTGGCATGGTCAAAATCGATTGACATGGCAACCCCACACCTGACAATTGATTACTTAACCAGCCCACTTTTGACTTTTCACAGTCGGTTTGCCCTCTTCAGGCACAGACAGACAGACAGATACAGAGATCTGCATGTGGGACACAGACAGATACAGAGATCTCCATGTGGGACACAGACAGATACAGAGATCTCCATGTGGGACACAGACAGACAGATACAGAGATCTGCATGTGGGACACAGACAGACAGATACAGAGATCTGCATGTGGGACACAGACAGACAGATACAGAGATCTGCATGTGGGACACAGACAGATACAGAGATCTCCATGTGGGACACAGACAGATACAGAGATCTGCATGTGGGACACAGACAGACAGATACAGAGATCTCCATGTGGGACACAGACAGACAGATACAGAGATCTGCATGTGGGACACAGACAGATACAGAGATCTCCATGTGGGACACAGACAGATACAGAGATCTGCATGTGGGACACAGACAGATACAGAGATCTCCATGTGGGACACAGACAGATACAGAGATCTGCATGTGGGACACAGACAGATACAGAGATCTCCATGTGGGACACAGACAGATACAGAGATCTCCATGTGGGACACAGACAGATACAGAGATCTGCATGTGGGACACAGACAGATACAGAGATCTCCATGTGGGACACAGACAGATACAGAGATCTCCATGTGGGACACAGACAGATACAGAGATCTCCATGTGGGACACAGACAGACAGATACAGAGATCTCCATGTGGGACACAGACAGACAGATACAGAGATCTCCATGTGGGACACAGACAGATACAGAGATCTCCATGTGGGACACAGACAGACAGATACAGAGATCTCCATGTGGGACACAGACAGACAGACAGACAGATACAGAGATCTCCATGTGGGACACAGACAGATACAGAGATCTCCATGTGGGACACAGACAGACAGATACAGAGATCTCCATGTGGGACACAGACAGACGGATACAGAGATCTCCATGTGGGACACAGACAGACGGATACAGAGATCTCCATGTGGGACACAGACAGACGGATACAGAGATCTCCATGTGGGACACAGACAGACGGATACAGAGATCTCCATGTGGGACACAGACAGACAGATACAGAGATCTCCATGTGGGACACAGACAGACAGATACAGAGATCTCCATGTGGGACACAGACAGACGGATACTGTTCGGATTTCGGGAGATTAGCCGAGTATCCGACAGACTCCAGCAACAGGCGGGATTTACTAAAGAATTAACACGCATAGGCTAAACTAAATGTTCCAATAATCGCTTCTCTTACAAACTCAACATGCTTTTTATAAGGTTTATTAGCTCATTATACAACATAACACATACAACATACACACTGGTTTGTTTCTCCCTCCCCATGACACAGGGCGGTTACAGTACTCCGGATCTTTGCCTAATAGTCTGCACCTCTCCTATCTGTCTGTGAGAAGTTCAGCCCCTGTTGATCTTGGAACTATTTAGCTCAACACTACCAACTATGTTCACCCATGGTAGTCTACAACCCATGTTCACCGATGTTATACCTATGGTTTTAAATCTGGGAGACAAACAAGAGGCACAGATACATACATTGTTATAATCTAAACATCACACAACACAACACATGATATTAATTAAGCACACTATGTATCTATATTTACCACTGGCCTCCCGCCTTCCTGCTCCCCCCGATGGTCTCCCTTGAATCTAACTCCACTGCTTGCTTTCACCCACATACAGCAGGCCCTGGATGGGTCACTCCTCCCCGGCCAATCAAAAGCCCAGTGGCCCCTTCTCCGCCTGTGAGAGGTGGTTCTAAGCCCTAGCCTGTCAGCTAACTTGCATCACACTCCTTGTGCTGCAAGCCTGGCTCTTGGCTCTGACCAGCTTAAACCGGTAGACTCTTAGATATTATTATAAAGGTGTTTGGTAACCCAATATCTAAATATGGACTCTAGAACACATATTGATACACATATGACAGGATTAAAGTGGTACTTGGTCACACATTGCCCCCCCTGCCATTATATGTGTGTGCCTTGTGAGTCAGCCCCCCTTCCTCTGTAGGTGTCGTAAAACACCCCTCACTTCTAGCAGGAAGGTAGCTGCAAGCAACCTCTGCATGCAGCCTGTTTATTGCCCCATGGAATGTGATACTATGACAGTTCCTTCTTTCTCTCCGATGAGAGCACATGTCTAGATCACATATATTTCCCTCAATGTCATCATATCTCATCCATCCATAATTGGACAATACAGATACAGAGATCTCCATGTGGGACACAGACAGACAGACAGATACAGAGATATCCATGTGGGACACAGACAGACAGACAGATACAGAGATCTCCATGTGGGACACAGACAGACAGACAGATACAGAGATCTCCATGTGGGACACAGACAGACGGATACAGAGATCTCCATGTGGGACACACACAGACAGACAGATACAGAGATCTCCATGTGGGACACACACAGACAGACGGATACAAAGATCTCCATGTGGGACACAGACAGACTGACAGATACAGAGATCTCCATGTGGGACACACACAGACAGACGGATACAGAGATCTCCATGTGGGACACACACAGACAGACAGATACAGAGATCTCCATGTGGGACAGACAGACGGATACAGAGATCTCCATGTGGGACACAGACAGACAGATACAGAGATCTCCATGTGGGACACAGACAGACAGACAGATACAGAGATCTCCATGTGGGACACAGACAGACAGATACAGAGATCTCCATGTGGGACACAGACAGACAGACGGATACAGAGATCTCCATGTGGGACACAGACAGACAGACAGATACAGAGATCTCCATGTGGGACACAGACAGACAGATACAGAGATCTCCATGTGGGACACAGACAGACAGACGGATACAGAGATCTCCATGTGGGACACAGACAGACAGACAGATACAGAGATCTCCATGTGGGACACAGACAGACAGATACAGAGATCTCCATGTGGGACACAGACAGACAGACGGATACAGAGATCTCCATGTGGGACACAGACAGACAGATACAGAGATCTCCATGTGGGACACAGACAGACAGTTAAAACGGGTGCTATGACAAGTTGACAACGGGTATTATTAGGTTCCCAAGTTGCATCGTTCTCAAGTAGGCCGGAGGCCGACGGGCACGTACAGGTCTAGTTTCTATAGTAGGCCGGTGGCCGACGGGCACGTACAGGTCTAGTTTCTATAGTAGGCCGGAGGCCGACGGGCACGTACAGGTCTAGTGTAACCAAATGGACCCGTACAGGTCTAGTACACTTTACAGTAAGTGCCGAAAGTAAAGTAGACATTCATGTTCATAATAATAGGCTAGTAAAAGCTACAACATTAGTTCACAATGCTTCACATTGCACACAATGTTGTGAGCTTGTAGATTGAAAATTGGAAATACTCAAGTAACGTAAAAATCCTCACAATTGTACTTGTTGTACTGTGTACAGCATGTGAGTAAATGTACTTACCGCTAGTTACTTAATGTACAGCCCTGTGAACAAGCAGCATTAGTTGTCCGGACCAGTGGTTCCCAAACTTTTTCATATCAAGGATCGACCCCACATTGACACTAATCAGCCTGCGGACCGCCATTTGAAAAGATATTCCAGGGACCCCCCATAAGAGAAGATTTTTACGGCTCTAGCAGTGATTTTCAACCATTTTAATTTTCAAGGACCCCCAGTTTGACATTAGACTACGGACCCCCAGCGCATTTCTATATCTCTGCAGGACCCCAATTAATATTGTAAAACCATTTGGTTCCATGTGTACACTCTCTGAGTTACAGACCCATAAGGGTCCATTTGGTTCCATGTGTACACTCTCTGAGTTACAGACCCATAAGGGTCCATTTGGTTCCATGTGTAGACTCTCTGAGTTACAGACCCATAAGGGTCCATTTGGTTCCATGTGTAGACTCTCTGAGTTACAGACCCATAAGGGTCCATTTGGTTCCATGTGTACACTCTCTGAGTTACAGACCCATAAGGGTCCATTTGGTTCCATGTGTACACTCTCTGAGTTACAGACCCATAAGGGTCCATTTGGTTCCATGTGTACACTCTCTGAGTTACAGACCCATAAGGGTCCATTTGGTTCCATGTGTACACTCTCTGAGTTACAGACCCATAAGGGTCCATTTGGTTCCATTTGTTACACTCTCTGAGTTACAGACCCATAAGGGTCCATTTGGTTCCATGTGTACACTCTCTGAGTTACAGACCCATAAGGGTCCATTTGGTTCCATGTGTACACTCTCAGAGTTACAGACCCATAAGGGTCCATTTGGTTCCATTTGTACACTCTCAGAGTTACAGACCCATAAGGGTCCATTTGGTTCCATTTGTTACACTCTCTGAGTTACAGACCCATAAGGGTCCATTTGGTTCCATGTGTACACTCTCAGAGTTACAGACCCATAAGGGTCCATTTGGTTCCATGTGTACACTCTCAGAGTTACAGACCCATAAGGGTCCATTTGGTTCCATGTGTACACTCTCAGAGTTACAGACCCATAAGGGTCCATTTGGTTCCATGTGTACACTCTCAGAGTTACAGACCCATAAGGGTCCATTTGGTTCCATGTGTACACTCTCAGAGTTACAGACCCATAAGGGTCCATTTGGTTCCATGTGTACACTCTCAGAGTTACAGACCCGTAAGGGTCCATTTGGTTCCATGTGTTACACTCTCAGAGTTACAGACCCATAAGGGTCCATTTGGTTCCATGTGTACACTCTCAGAGTTACAGACCCATAAGGGTCCATTTGGTTCCATGTGTACACTCTCAGAGTTACAGACCCATAAGGGTCCATTTGGTTCCATGTGTACACTCTCAGAGTTACAGACCCGTAAGGGTCCATTTGGTTCCATGTGTTACACTCTCTGAGTTACAGACCCATAAGGGTCCATTTGGTTCCATGTGTACACTCTCTGAGTTACAGACCCATAAGGGTCCATTTGGTTCCATGTGTACACTCTCAGAGTTACAGACCCATAGGGGTCCATTTGGTTCCATGTGTTACACTCTCAGAGTTACAGACCCATAAGGGTCCATTTGGTTCCATGTGTACACTCTCAGAGTTACAGACCCATAAGGGTCCATTTGGTTCCATGTGTACACTCTCAGAGTTACAGACCCATAAGGGTCCATTTGGTTCCATGTGTACACTCTCAGAGTTACAGACCCGTAAGGGTCCATTTGGTTCCATGTGTTACACTCTCTGAGTTACAGACCCATAAGGGTCCATTTGGTTCCATGTGTACACTCTCTGAGTTACAGACCCATAAGGGTCCATTTGGTTCCATGTGTACACTCTCAGAGTTACAGACCCATAAGGGTCCATTTGGTTCCATGTGTACACTCTCTGAGTTACAGACCCATAAGGGTCCATTTGGTTCCATGTGTACACTCTCAGAGTTACAGACCCATAAGGGTCCATTTGGTTCCATGTGTACACTCTCTGAGTTACAGACCCATAGGGGTCCATTTGGTTCCATGTGTTACACTCTCTGAGTTACAGACCCATAAGGGTCCATTTGGTTCCATGTGTACACTCTCTGAGTTACAGACCCATAGGGGTCCATTTGGTTCCATGTGTTACACTCTCTGAGTTACAGACCCATAAGGGTCCATTTGGTTCCATGTGTACACTCTCTGAGTTACAGACCCATAAGGGTCCATTTGGTTCCATGTGTACACTCTCAGAGTTACAGACCCATAAGGGTCCATTTGGTTCCATGTGTACACTCTCAGAGTTACAGACCCATAAGGGTCCATTTGGTTCCATGTGTTACACTCTCTGAGTTACAGACCCATAAGGGTCCATTTGGTTCCATGTGTTACACTCTCAGAGTTACAGACCCATAAGGGTCCATTTGGTTCCATGTGTACACTCTCTGAGTTACAGACCCATAAGGGTCCATTTGGTTCCATGTGTTACACTCTCTGAGTTACAGACCCATAGGGGTCCATTTGGTTCCATGTGTTACACTCTCTGAGTTACAGACCCATAAGGGTCCATTTGGTTCCATGTGTACACTCTCAGAGTTACAGACCCATAAGGGTCCATTTGGTTCCATGTGTACACTCTCTGAGTTACAGACCCATAAGGGTCCATTTGGTTCCATGTGTACACTCTCAGAGTTACAGACCCATAAGGGTCCATTTGGTTCCATGTGTACACTCTCAGAGTTACAGACCCATAAGGGTCCATTTGGTTCCTAACTATCATTTAGCTGGGGACCCCCTGGAACTCCCTCCAGGACCCCTGGGGGTCCCCGGACCCCCTGGAACTCCCTCCAGGAGTCTTCTTGTTACTATTAATTAATATTGTTGAATATTATCAATATGGTCAACAATTTACCTTCCAAAACGTAGTCCACAGGGATATCCCTTTGGTCTAGTCTTTGATTGATTGATTGAAATATGTATTAACAGTTTGCAGAATTACAGTACATTTAAAGCACAAACTCAATACAAAGACTGCAGTGAACGACCCAATAAAGCATTACACTTGTTTACTAGAGGGTCCACCTTGTTCAATTCATCAAAGTCACGTGGTTAAGATGTTGGACTTTCACGCCGGAGACCGGAGTTCGAAACCCATGTGTTACATGATGTGTAGGCCTACAAGTAATTTAATACCAAAATAAGAGCATCGTTGTCTCTGGGTACATTTCACACATTGGACACTTATTAACGTGAACATTATCTGGCAACCCAGGCTGGCAATGCGGTGACGTCACTGCCTGGCAGGATGTAGCAACAGCGCCAGTGTTGCCATGTCTGCGTATTATAAGCGACTTTGATTGATTGATTGATTGATTGAAATATTTATTAAAGGGACACTTCACCCTTTTTGCAAAACAATATATGTTAATGATGTTTAGGAGCTTTAGAACACTTTCCTGGGGGTCTTTATGTGTGTAATATGTGGTTTTAGATATTTTAGATTGTAGCAGTGTCTCTGATGTCATGGACACTGGGCTCACTTACTTCCTGGACTACATGTTGTCTCAGTAAGACAGCCCTCCCCCTATCCACAAGGAGGAGCAGTGCACCAAAGTATTATGGGAATTATAGTCCAGGAAGGAAGTGAGCCCAGTGTCCATGACATCAGAGACAGTGGGCTCACTGCTACAATCTAAAATATCTAAAACCACATATTACACACATAAAGACCCCAAGGAAAGTGTTCTAAAGCTCCTAAACATTATTAACATATATTGTTTTGCAAAAAGGGTGAAGTGTCCCTTTAACAGTTTGCAGAATTACAGTACATTTCAAGCACAAACTCAATACAAAGACTGTTAACTGTGAGTGGACGACCCAATTAAGCATTACACTTGTTTACAAGAGGTACCATGTTCAATTCATCAAAACATTTAGAGACGTACAAATAGACACTTCTATATAGTCAAAGAACCAAACAGGAATTCATCATAGAGGTAAAAAGGGGTTTACGCATGTCTTAATGACTGTTGGTAGGGCGTTCCACATTTTGGTGGCATAGGAGCGAAAATAATTGAGTCCCTTGTTTGTGCCGAATCTGGGTTGTACATGGTTCGTTGCACTGCATTTCTGTAAAGATGCTTGTAAATATTGGTGGTAGTTATTTATTTGGTCTTGTTTCTAAAGCATAGTTGTTTATTTGGTCTTGTTTATAAAGTGTAGTTTTTTATTTGGTCTTCTTTCTAAAGTGTAGTTGTTTATTTGGTCTTGTTTCTAAAGTGTAGTTGTTTATTTGGTCTTGTTTCTAAAGTGTAGTTGTTTATTTGGGCTTGTTTCTAAAGTGTAGTTGTTTATTTGGTCTTGTTTCTAAAGTGTAGTTGTTTACTTTGTCTTTTTTCCAAAGTGTAGTTGTTTACTTTGTCTTGTTTCTAAAGTGTAGTTGTTCATTTGGTCTTGTTTCTAAAGTAGGCCTATAGTTGTTTATTTGGTCTTGTTTCAAAAGCGTAGTTGTTTATTTGGGTCTTTGAGCTTGTAGATCTGCTATTTTAAGTGAAGGGCGAAGACTGCTTGTTTTCACGGTCCTGGCGGCTTGTTTCTCTCACAATCTGGCAACACGGAACATACAATCACATCCGCTGCACAGAGCCGTGAAGTTAGTTATTTTCATTGTAGTTGTGTGTAGTTTAGTAAGTAGTAGTATTAGTAGTACAGGGTAGTTGTTGTGTAGTAGTATTATAACTACGGGGGATTTCAACGGTAAGTACGATGAGAACCTTATCTTAACCTAATGCCTCTAAACTTAAGTAATGCTATTCCTATCCATATCTACCAGTACCTAGTAATGCTATAGAGAGATAGCCTGGTTAATAAACCAGACCGAATCAGCCGTTGGCAAAAAAAACATTAGTCTGGCTTATTAGCGAGAGAGAGAGAGAGAGAGAGAGAGAGAGAGAGAGAGAGAGAGGAGAGAGAGAGAGGAGAGAGAGAGAGAGAGAGAGGAGAGGGAGAGAGAGAGAGAGAGAGAGAGAGAGAGAGAGAGAGAGAGAGAGAGAGAGAGAGAGAGAGAGAGAGAGAGAGAGAGAGAGAGAGAGAGAGAGAGAGAGAGAGAGAGAGAGAGGAGAGAGAGAGAGAGAGAGAGAGAGAGAGAGGAGAGAGAGAGAGAGAGAGAGAGAGAGAGAGAGAGAGAGAGAGAGAGAGAGAGAGAGAGAGAGAGAGGTACTCGCCCCCACGGAAAGTGAAGAATGGTCGCCCCGGAATTTCGAAAAAGTGAAGACGGCTCGCCCCAAAGCCGTGGATATCTCGCCCCACAGCGTGGATATCTCGCCCCAAAGCATGGATATCACGCCCCGTTTATTTCATGTTTATTTGTACCTTATTTCTCATATTAGAACATTTAGAACCAACATTTAGTTGTTGTTGGTCAAATGATGCATGGATAATGAATGGCTCATCCCCCTCCATTGTTCTGGAAATTCCATTCTGGAAAGGTGTTGTTGTGCCATTGCCATATAGCCCTCCATTCCTCCATTGTTACTGAAACTAGTTGTTGTTGTACTGTTCTGCTATGTCTGTTTAAAAGTACAGGAAAAATATAGTAGAGGTAAAAATCTCTCTCTCTCTCTGTTTAAAAGTAGGCTACATGTAAAACAGCTCTCTCTTTCTCTGTTTAAAAGCACAGGTAAAAATCTCTCTGTTTAAAAGTATGATACATGTAAAAATCTCTCTGTTTAAAAGTAGGCTACATGTACAAAAATCTCTCTCTCTCTGTTTAAAAGTAGGCTACATGTAAAAAATCACACCCGTGTGAACTGAGTGGTGTAAGGTCTGTCTGACGTAATGAAATCATGTCTGACGTAATGAAATCACACCCGGATGTGATTTCACAACTGGCTTTTTTTGTGCAGAAAAAATTAGCATGGTTGCTACGGTCATCCAGTTCACCCGGGTGTGATTTAATTACGTCAGAAATTATTTTGAACATAGCAACCATGCTCATTTTTTTCTGCACACAAAAGCCAGTTGTAGGAGTGGTTTACACCACTCAACAAAAAAAGCCAGTTGTAGGAGTGGTTTACACCACTCAAAAATCTCTCTCTCTCTGTTTAAAAGTAGGCTACATGTAAAAAATCACACCCGTGTGAACTGAGTGGTGTAAGGTCTGTCTGACGTAATGAAATCATGTCTGACGTAATTAAATCACACCTGGATGTGATTTCACAACTGGCTTTTTTTGTGCAGAAAAAATGAGCATGGTTGCTACGGTCATCCAGTTCACCTGGGTGTGATTTAATTACGTCAGAAATTATTTTGAACATAGCAACCATGCTCATTTTTTTCTGCACACAAAAGCCAGTTGTAGGAGTGGTTTACACCACTCAACAAAAATCTCTCTCTCTGTTTAAAAGTAGGCTACATGTAAAAAATCACACCTGTGTGAACTGAGTGGTGTAAGGTATTATATAGCCTGATCAGCTGTGGTCTGACATAATGTCTGACGTAATGAAATCACACCCGTGTGAACTGAGTGACCATAGCAACCATGCTCATTTCTTTGGTACGAACAAACACGTGGACACGTGGACACGTAAACTAACAAAGCCAGTTGTTGGAGTGGTTTACACCACTCAAAAATCTCTCTCTCTCTCACCCGGGTGTGATTTCATTACCTGGCTTTGTTTGTGCAGAAAAAATGAGCATGGTTGCTACGGTCATCCAGTTCACCCGGGTGTGATTTCATTACGTCATTACAACAGGGTGAACATAGCAACCATGCTCATTTTTTCTGCACAAAAAAGCCAGTTGTAGGAGTGGTTTACACCACTCAAAAATCTCTCTCTGTTTAAAAGTAGGCTACATGTAAAAAATCTCTCTGTTTAAAAGTAGGCTACATGTAAAACATCTTTCTTTCTCTGTTTAAAAGCACAGGTAAAAATCTCTCTCTCTGTTTAAAAGTAGGCTACAAGTAAAAATCTCTCTGTTTAAAAGTAGGCTACATGTAAAAAAAATCTCTCTGTTTAAAAGTAGGCTACATGTAAAAAATCTCTGTTTAAAAGCACAGGTAAAAATCTCTAAAATACAACGGTTTTACGGGGTGACTTCTCCGGACTTTTGGGGGCGACTTTTCCGGACTTTTGGGGGCGACTTCACCGGGATTTGGGGCGACCGTTCTTCTTCGCCGTTTGGGGCGAGTTGGAATTGGGGTGAGCAGTTTTGTATTCTGATTGGGTATGTCATTCCCCCAAAGGGTATGGGTATTTATTGACGTTGTTTACATTGACAGTCAGACGCAAACCTTAACACTTAGGCCGCTATCATTTATTGAAAAGTTAGGATCTAATTCACGCCAGCATTTTTTTTAATTTGAGCTCTTATTTTGAAAAGCCGCCATTTCCGGACCATGAGCAGTAGTCATAACCTAGGAAACTACACGGAGCGGACAGGCCTTGTGTACCATCTGAAGCCAGACCGGAGCTCTGCAGAGCTCCAGATCGTCATATCTGTGCCGTCAAAGACACGCTGTTTTGACCAAAATGCCATCTGGGACAAGGAATAGGAGATACAGGCGATTGAAAGAAATGGATAGAATGGATTATTATGGCGACGACGATCTAAGATGGGCGATCCAGTGCTGTGCTAACAACACAGCTAGCTAACCGGCTAACGTGAGTAGCATTATGGCTCGAGCAATCGAACGCGCCATAAAAGCGCAATTGCCGAATGCTGTCGGCAATGGCGTTAAGCGCCAGTATCAAAATTAGGCTTCAATTTACTTTCATCGTCGGCAATGGCGCTGAAAGTATTAACTTTACCCTAGCCTCATGTGGAAGCTCTCCTCTGGGGTGAGGTGTGTGCGTGTGTGCGTGCGTGCGCGACACTATAGTGAATATTCTCCACTATCCATCTTCTTTATGTACGCACGTAACGCATCGTATCCAAAAAGTAGCGTTCCGCCTCAGAGCCCCTGCTCTCAGATGTTTTATATTTTAGCAGTCAAGACGTTTTTTTTCGTTTGTTTTGAGGGGCGCTCCCCTCCTAAGCAAAGCATTTTCTGTATGTGTGTTTGTAGCACGGAATGTGATGATTTGATTGGCTGGTGATGTATGATGTAAGAGCGCCCCTTTTTTATTGCCGAGGTTTTATCGCTCGTAACACTTAGGCTTCACTCACACCTGCACAACAGATTGTTGTATAGCTGATGCATGAGACTTGTTGACTGATGCAAGCTCGCAATTCATTTTCAATGGAAGTCACATGGTTTGGAAACACAGCCGAAAGCCGTACAACAAAAATGTTGTGTCAAACCATGTGACTTCCATTGGAAATGCATTGGGGCGGCCATGACACTTACCCTTTGTTTACATCTACCATGCAACATTGTTGTATGCTAGATTTATAGGTGTGAGTGAGGCCTTACTTTGAAGAGCCAAAAAATGGGTTAAATTATTAAAATATTGTTTTCACAGAAAGGTCATCGTGACCCTCCCGGTGATTCTATTGGCTTAGAATGATTGATATCAATATTTGTGTAAATCTGTATGGGGGGAAATGAATGGAGGATTTCTCAGTGGAACCAGAAAACCATAATTGTGGGGCCGGACAATGGATTGTCAACTTTTAATTTGTAATGTGGAAACACACACACACACACACACACACACACACACACACACACACACACACACACACACACACACACACACACACACACACACACACACACACACACACACAGTGTACAAACAGAGCACACACCCAGTTGAATGTAAAGAACGGAATGTCAGCCGGAGAGAGAGGGGGGGGGGGGGGGGGGGGAAGAGGAGTAGTAAATCGGATAAAGAGAGAGAGAGAGAGAGAGATGTGCTAGAGAGAGGTAGATCTACAGCAGAGAAAGAGAGAGAGAGAGAGAGAGACCTAGACCTACAGCGGAGAGAGAGAGACCTAGACCTACACTGCAGGGCGTGTCAGTGGAGGAGGAAGTGGTTAAAGGAGAATATGCTTGTCATTCCACCCACTGAACAGGTTCCTCCTGTGATGTCATCAACAGGCCCCGCCCCTAGGCTGTGATGTCATCGGCGTGCTGTTCAGTGGACTGCGGTCTTGACGACAGGTAGGACGATCTGATCACGGATCTGTGCTTTAATTAGTCTGTTAATGTTGTTAAACTCACTGATCTGAGCTTTAATTAATGTGTTAATGTTGTTAAACTCACTGATCTGAGCTTTAATTAATGTGTTAATGTTAAACTCACTGATCTGAGCTTTAATTAATGTGTTAATGTTAAACTCACTGATATGAGCTTTAATTAATGTGTTAATGTTAAACTCACTGATCTGAGCTTTAATTAATGTGTTAATGTTAAACTCACTGATCTGAGCTTTAATTAATGTGTTAATGTTGTTAAACTCACTGATATGAGCTTTAATTAATGTGTTAATGTTGTTAAACTCACTGATCTGAGCTTTAATTAATGTGTTAATGTTAAACTCACTGATATGAGCTTTAATTAATGTGTTAATGTTAAACTCACTGATATGAGCTTTAATTAATGTGTTAATGTTAAACTCACTGATATGAGCTTTAATTAATGTGTTAATGTTGTTAAACTCACTGATATGAGCTTTAATTAATGTGTTAATGTTAAACTCACTGATCTGAGCTTTAATTAATGTGTTAATGTTAAACTCACTGATCTGAGCTTTAATTAATGTGTTAATGTTAAACTCACTGATATGAGCTTTAATTAATGTGTTAATGTTAAACTCACTGATATGAGCTTTAATTAATGTGTTAATGTTAAACTCACTGATATGAGCTTTAATTAATGTATTAATGTTGTTAAACTCACTGATATGAGCTTTAATTAATGTGTTATTGTTAAACTCACTGATCTGAGCTTTAATTAATGTGTTAATGTTGTTAAACTCACTGATATGAGCTTTAATTAATGTGTTAATGTTGTTAAACTCACTGATATGAGCTTTAATTAATGTATTAATGTTGTTAAACTCACTGATATGAGCTTTAATTAATGTGTTAATGTTAAACTCACTGATCTGAGCTTTAATTAATGTGTTAATGTTAAACTCACTGATATGAGCTTTAATTAATGTGTTAATGTTAAACTCACTGATCTGAGCTTTAATTAATGTGTTAATGTTAAACTCACTGATCTGAGCTTTAATTAATGTATTAATGTTAAACTCACTGATCTGAGCTTTAATTAATGTGTTAATGTTAAACTCACTGATCTGAGCTTTAATTAATGTGTTATTGTTAAACTCACTGATCTGAGCTTTAATTAATGTGTTAATGTTAAACTCACTGATCTGAGCTTTAATTAATGTGTTATTGTTAAACTCACTGATCTGAGCTTTAATTAATGTGTTAATGTTGTTAAACTCACTGATCTGAGCTTTAATTAATGTGTTAATGTTAAACTCACTGATCTGAGCTTTAATTAATGTGTTAATGTTAAACTCACTGATCTGAGCTTTAATTAATGTATTAATGTTGTTAAACTCACTGATATGAGCTTTAATTAATGTGTTAATGTTAAACTCACTGATATGAGCTTTAATTAATGTGTTAATGTTAAACTCACTGATCTGAGCTTTAATTAATGTGTTAATGTTGTTAAACTCACTGATCTGAGCTTTAATTAATGTGTTATTGTTAAACTCACTGATCTGAGCTTTAATTAATGTGTTATTGTTAAACTCACTGATATGAGCTTTAATTAATGTGTTATTGTTAAACTCACTGATATGAGCTTTAATTAATGTGTTAATGTTGTTAAACTCACTGATCTGAGCTTTAATTAATGTGTTAATGTTAAACTCACTGATCTGAGCTTTAATTAATGTGTTATTGTTAAACTCACTGATCTGAGCTTTAATTAATGTGTTATTGTTAAACTCACTGATATGAGCTTTAATTAATGTATTAATGTTAAACTCACTGATCTGAGCTTTAATTAATGTGTTAATGTTGTTAAACTCACTGATCTGAGCTTTAATTAATGTGTTAATGTTGTTAAACTCACTGATATGAGCTTTAATTAATGTATTAATGTTGTTAAACTCACTGATATGAGCTTTAATTAATGTGTTAATGTTAAACTCACGGATCTGAGCTTTAATTAATGTGTTAATGTTGTTAAACTCACTGATCTGAGCTTTAATTAATGTGTTAATGTTAAACTCACGGATCTGAGCTTTAATTAATGTGTTAATGTTGTTAAACTCACTGATCTGAGCTTTAATTAATGTGTTAATGTTGTTAAACTCACTGATATGAGCTTTAATTAATGTGTTAATGTTAAACTCACTGATATGAGCTTTAATTAATGTGTTAATGTTAAACTCACTGATCTGAGCTTTAATTAATGTGTTAATGTTAAACTCACTGATATGAGCTTTAATTAATGTGTTAATGTTAAACTCACTGATCTGAGCTTTAATTAATGTGTTAATGTTGTTAAACTCACTGATCTGAGCTTTAATTAATGTGTTAATGTTGTTAAACTCACTGATCTGAGCTTTAATTAATGTGTTAATGTTGTTAAACTCACTGATCTGAGCTTTAATTAATGTGTTAATGTTAAACTCACTGATCTGAGCTTTAATTAATGTGTTATTGTTAAACTCACTGATCTGAGCTTTAATTAATGTGTTAATGTTAAACTCACTGATCTGAGCTTTAATTAATGTGTTAATGTTAAACTCACTGATCTGAGCTTTAATTAATGTGTTAATGTTAAACTCACTGATCTGAGCTTTAATTATTGTGTTATTGTTAAACTCACTGATATGAGCTTTAATTAATGTATTAATGTTAAACTCACTGATCTGAGCTTTAATTAATGTGTTAATGTTAAACTCACTGATATGAGCTTTAATTAATGTGTTAATGTTAAACTCACTGATCTGAGCTTTAATTAATGTGTTATTGTTAAACTCACTGATCTGAGCTTTAATTAATGTGTTAATGTTGTTAAACTCACTGATCTGAGCTTTAATTAATGTATTAATGTTAAACTCACTGATCTGAGCTTTAATTAATGTGTTATTGTTAAACTCACTGATCTGAGCTTTAATTAATGTGTTAATGTTGTTAAACTCACTGATATGAGCTTTAATTAATGTGTTAATGTTAAACTCACTGATCTGAGCTTTAATTAATGTGTTAATGTTGTTAAACTCACTGATATGAGCTTTAATTAATGTGTTAATGTTGTTAAACTCACTGATATGAGCTTTAATTAATGTGTTAATGTTAAACTCACTGATATGAGCTTTAATTAATGTGTTAATGTTAAACTCACTGATCTGAGCTTTAATTAATGTGTTAATGTTAAACTCACTGATATGAGCTTTAATTAATGTGTTAATGTTAAACTCACTGATATGAGCTTTAATTAATGTGTTAATGTTAAACTCACTGATCTGAGCTTTAATTAATGTGTTAATGTTGTTAAACTCACTGATCTGAGCTTTAATTAATGTGTTAATGTTGTTAAACTCACTGATCTGAGCTTTAATTAATGTGTTAATGTTGTTAAACTCACTGATATGAGCTTTAATTAATGTGTTAATGTTGTTAAACTCACTGATATGAGCTTTAATTAATGTGTTAATGTTAAACTCACTGATCTGAGCTTTAATTAATGTGTTAATGTTGTTAAACTCACTGATCTGAGCTTTAATTAATGTGTTAATGTTAAACTCACTGATATGAGCTTTAATTAATGTGTTAATGTTAAACTCACTGATCTGAGCTTTAATTAATGTATTAATGTTAAACTCACTGATATGAGCTTTAATTAATGTGTTAATGTTAAACTCACTGATCTGAGCTTTAATTAATGTGTTAATGTTAAACTCACTGATCTGAGCTTTAATTAATGTGTTAATGTTAAACTCACTGATCTGAGCTTTAATTAATGTGTTAATGTTAAACTCACTGATCTGAGCTTTAATTAATGTATTAATGTTAAACTCACTGATATGAGCTTTAATTAATGTGTTAATGTTAAACTCACTGATCTGAGCTTTAATTAATGTGTTAATGTTAAACTCACTGATCTGAGCTTTAATTAATGTGTTAATGTTAAACTCACTGATCTGAGCTTTAATTAATGTGTTATTGTTAAACTCACTGATATGAGCTTTAATTAATGTGTTAATGTTAAACTCACTGATATGAGCTTTAATTAATGTGTTAATGTTGTTAAACTCACTGATCTGAGCTTTAATTAATGTGTTAATGTTGTTAAACTCACTGATCTGAGCTTTAATTAATGTGTTAATGTTAAACTCACTGATCTGAGCTTTAATTAATGTGTTAATGTTGTTAAACTCACTGATGAGCTTTAATTAATGTGTTATTGTTAAACTCACTGATATGAGCTTTAATTAATGTGTTAATGTTGTTAAACTCACTGATCTGAGCTTTAATTAATGTGTTAATGTTGTTAAACTCACTGATATGAGCTTTAATTAATGTGTTAATGTTAAACTCACTGATCTGAGCTTTAATTAATGTGTTAATGTTAAACTCACTGATCTGAGCTTTAATTAATGTGTTAATGTTGTTAAACTCACTGATATGAGCTTTAATTAATGTGTTAATGTTGTTAAACTCACTGATCTGAGCTTTAATTAATGTGTTAATGTTAAACTCACTGATCTGAGCTTTAATTAATGTATTAATGTTAAACTCACTGATCTGAGCTTTAATTAATGTGTTAATGTTAAACTCACTGATCTGAGCTTTAATTAATGTGTTAATGTTAAACTCACTGATATGAGCTTTAATTAATGTGTTAATGTTAAACTCACTGATCTGAGCTTTAATTAATGTGTTAATGTTAAACTCACTGATATGAGCTTTAATTAATGTGTTAATGTTGTTAAACTCACTGATCTGAGCTTTAATTAATGTATTAATGTTAAACTCACTGATCTGAGCTTTAATTAATGTGTTAATGTTAAACTCACTGCTATGAGCTTTAATTAATGTGTTAATGTTGTTAAACTCACTGATCTGAGCTTTAATTAATGTGTTAATGTTGTTAAACTCACTGATCTGAGCTTTAATTAATGTGTTAATGTTAAACTCACTGATCTGAGCTTTAATTAATGTGTTAATGTTAAACTCACTGATATGAGCTTTAATTAATGTGTTAATGTTGTTAAACTCACTGATATGAGCTTTAATTAATGTGTTAATGTTGTTAAACTCACTGATCTGAGCTTTAATTAATGTGTTAATGTTAAACTCACTGATATGAGCTTTAATTAATGTGTTAATGTTAAACTCACTGATCTGAGCTTTAATTAATGTGTTAATGTTAAACTCACTGATCTGAGCTTTAATTAATGTGTTAATGTTAAACTCACTGATCTGAGCTTTAATTAATGTGTTATTGTTAAACTCACTGATCTGAGCTTTAATTAATGTGTTAATGTTGTTAAACTCACTGATATGAGCTTTAATTAATGTGTTAATGTTAAACTCACTGATCTGAGCTTTAATTCATGTGTTAATGTTGTTAAACTCACTGATATGAGCTTTAATTAATGTGTTAATGTTGTTAAACTCACTGATCTGAGCTTTAATTAATGTGTTAATGTTGTTAAACTCACTGATCTGAGCTTTAATTAATGTGTTAATGTTAAACTCACTGATCTGAGCTTTAATTAATGTGTTAATGTTAAACTCACTGATATGAGCTTTAATTAATGTGTTAATGTTAAACTCACTGATCTGAGCTTTAATTAATGTGTTAATGTTAAACTCACTGATCTGAGCTTTAATTAATGTGTTAATGTTAAACTCACTGATATGAGCTTTAATTAATGTGTTAATGTTAAACTCACTGATATGAGCTTTAATTAATGTGTTAATGTTAAACTCACTGATATGAGCTTTAATTAATGTGTTAATGTTGTTAAACTCACTGATCTGAGCTTTAATTAATGTGTTAATGTTGTTAAACTCACTGATCTGAGCTTTAATTAATGTGTTAATGTTAAACTCACTGATATGAGCTTTAATTAATGTGTTAATGTTGTTAAACTCACTGATCTGAGCTTTAATTAATGTGTTAATGTTAAACTCACTGATCTGAGCTTTAATTAATGTGTTAATGTTGTTAAACTCACTGATCTGAGCTTTAATTAATGTGTTAATGTTGTTAAACTCACTGATCTGAGCTTTAATTAATGTGTTAATGTTAAACTCACTGATATGAGCTTTAATTAATGTGTTAATGTTGTTAAACTCACTGATCTGAGCTTTAATTAATGTATTAATGTTAAACTCACTGATCTGAGCTTTAATTAATGTATTAATGTTAAACTCACTGATCTGAGCTTTAATTAATGTATTAATGTTAAACTCACTGATCTGAGCTTTAATTAATGTGTTAATGTTAAACTCACTGATATGAGCTTTAATTAATGTGTTAATGTTGTTAAACTCACTGATCTGAGCTTTAATTAATGTGTTAATGTTAAACTCACTGATCTGAGCTTTAATTAATGTGTTAATGTTAAACTCACTGATATGAGCTTTAATTAATGTGTTAATGTTAAACTCACTGATATGAGCTTTAATTAATGTGTTAATGTTAAACTCACTGATCTGAGCTTTAATTAATGTGTTAATGTTAAACTCACTGATCTGAGCTTTAATTAATGTGTTAATGTTAAACTCACTGATATGAGCTTTAATTAATGTGTTAATGTTAAACTCACTGATATGAGCTTTAATTAATGTGTTAATGTTAAACTCACTGATCTGAGCTTTAATTAATGTGTTAATGTTAAACTCACTGATCTGAGCTTTAATTAATGTGTTAATGTTAAACTCACTGATATGAGCTTTAATTAATGTGTTAATGTTAAACTCACTGATATGAGCTTTAATTAATGTGTTAATGTTGTTAAACTCACTGATCTGAGCTTTAATTAATGTGTTAATGTTAAACTCACTGATATGAGCTTTAATTAATGTGTTAATGTTAAACTCACTGATATGAGCTTTAATTAATGTGTTAATGTTGTTAAACTCACTGATCTGAGCTTTAATTAATGTGTTAATGTTAAACTCACTGATATGAGCTTTAATTAATGTGTTAATGTTGTTAAACTCACTGATCTGAGCTTTAATTAATGTGTTAATGTTGTTAAACTCACTGATCTGAGCTTTAATTAATGTATTAATGTTAAACTCACTGATCTGAGCTTTAATTAATGTGTTAATGTTGTTAAACTCACTGATCTGAGCTTTAATTAATGTGTTAATGTTAAACTCACTGATATGAGCTTTAATTAATGTATTAATGTTGTTAAACTCACTGATATGAGCTTTAATTAATGTGTTAATGTTAAACTCACTGATATGAGCTTTAATTAATGTGTTAATGTTGTTAAACTCACTGATCTGAGCTTTAATTAATGTGTTAATGTTGTTAAACTCACTGATCTGAGCTTTAATTAATGTATTAATGTTAAACTCACTGATCTGAGCTTTAATTAATGTGTTAATGTTGTTAAACTCACTGATCTGAGCTTTAATTAATGTGTTAATGTTAAACTCACTGATCTGAGCTTTAATTAATGTGTTAATGTTGTTAAACTCACTGATCTGAGCTTTAATTAATGTGTTAATGTTAAACTCACTGATCTGAGCTTTAATTAATGTGTTAATGTTGTTAAACTCACTGATCTGAGCTTTAATTAATGTGTTAATGTTGTTAAACTCACTGATATGAGCTTTAATTAATGTGTTAATGTTAAACTCACTGATATGAGCTTTAATTAATGTGTTAATGTTAAACTCACTGATATGAGCTTTAATTAATGTGTTAATGTTGTTAAACTCACTGATCTGAGCTTTAATTAATGTATTAATGTTAAACTCACTGATCTGAGCTTTAATTAATGTATTAATGTTAAACTCACTGATCTGAGCTTTAATTAATGTATTAATGTTAAACTCACTGATCTGAGCTTTAATTAATGTGTTAATGTTAAACTCACTGATATGAGCTTTAATTAATGTGTTAATGTTGTTAAACTCACTGATCTGAGCTTTAATTAATGTATTAATGTTAAACTCACTGATCTGAGCTTTAATTAATGTATTAATGTTAAACTCACTGATCTGAGCTTTAATTAATGTGTTAATGTTGTTAAACTCACTGATATGAGCTTTAATTAATGTATTAATGTTGTTAAACTCACTGATATGAGCTTTAATTAATGTGTTAATGTTAAACTCACTGATCTGAGCTTTAATTAATGTGTTAATGTTAAACTCACTGATCTGAGCTTTAATTAATGTGTTAATGTTAAACTCACTGATATGAGCTTTAATTAATGTGTTAATGTTAAACTCACTGATATGAGCTTTAATTAATGTGTTAATGTTGTTAAACTCACTGATCTGAGCTTTAATTAATGTGTTAATGTTAAACTCACTGATCTGAGCTTTAATTAATGTGTTAATGTTAAACTCACTGATCTGAGCTTTAATTAATGTGTTAATGTTGTTAAACTCACTGATATGAGCTTTAATTAATGTGTTAATGTTGTTAAACTCACTGATATGAGCTTTAATTAATGTGTTAATGTTGTTAAACTCACTGATATGAGCTTTAATTAATGTGTTAATGTTGTTAAACTCACTGATATGAGCTTTAATTAATGTGTTAATGTTAAACTCACTGATCTGAGCTTTAATTAATGTGTTAATGTTAAACTCACTGATATGAGCTTTAATTAATGTGTTAATGTTGTTAAACTCACTGATATGAGCTTTAATTAATGTGTTAATGTTAAACTCACTGATCTGAGCTTTAATTAATGTGTTAATGTTAAACTCACTGATCTGAGCTTTAATTCATGTGTTAATGTTGTTAAACTCACTGATATGAGCTTTAATTCATGTGTTAATGTTGTTAAACTCACTGATATGAGCTTTAATTCATGTGTTAATGTTGTTAAACTCACTGATCTGAGCTTTAATTAATGTGTTAATGTTAAACTCACTGATCTGAGCTTTAATTCATGTGTTAATGTTGTTAAACTCACTGATATGAGCTTTAATTCATGTGTTAATGTTGTTAAACTCACTGATCTGAGCTTTAATTCATGTGTTAATGTTGTTAAACTCACTGATATGAGCTTTAATTAATGTGTTAATGTTAAACTCACTGATCTGAGCTTTAATTCATGTGTTAATGTTGTTAAACTCACTGATCTGAGCTTTAATTAATGTGTTAATGTTAAACTCACTGATCTGAGCTTTAATTAATGTGTTATTGTTAAACTCACTGATCTGAGCTTTAATTAATGTATTAATGTTGTTAAACTCACTGATCTGAGCTTTAATTAATGTGTTAATGTTAAACTCACTGATCTGAGCTTTAATTAATGTGTTAATGTTGTTAAACTCACTGATCTGAGCTTTAATTAATGTGTTAATGTTAAACTCACTGATCTGAGCTTTAATTAATGTGTTATTGTTAAACTCACTGATCTGAGCTTTAATTAATGTATTAATGTTGTTACACTCACTGATCTGAGCTTTAATTAATGTGTTAATGTTAAACTCACTGATCTGAGCTTTAATTAATGTGTTAATGTTAAACTCACTGATCTGAGCTTTAACCCATTTAGGCCTGACGTCAAAATTTAAAAAATGTTTTCTAAATCCTCCAGTTTTCTGAAATAAACATTTTCACGATTTTTCAAAAATAGCAGACCTACAAGCTATGAGCTTGTAGGTCTGCTATTTTTCAATAGCTAAATTATAACAATGTTTAAAACACCAAAATGTGTTAATGTTGTTACACTCACTGATCTGAGCTTTAATTAATGTGTTAATGTTAAACTCACTGATCTGAGCTTTAATTAATGTGTTAATGTTAAACTCACTGATCTGAGCTTTAACCCATTTAGGCCTGACGTCAAAATTTAAAAAATGTTTTCTAAATCCTCCAGTTTTCTGAAATAAACATTTTCACGATTTTTCAAAAATAGCAGACCTACAAGCTATGAGCTTGTAGGTCTGCTATTTTTCAATAGCTAAATTATAACAATGTTTAAAACACCAAAATGGGTTAATGTTGTTACACTCACTGATCTGAGCTTTAAGCCCATTTAGGCCTGACGTCGAAATGAAAAAAAATGTCTTCTAAATCATGACAATTTTCTGAAAAAAACCCTCATGTTTCTGTATCTCTGTATTCTCAATATTTCATGTCAAGGTCCCCCAAAAAATATATGTAATTGAACACCGACCCCCATCGTAAAATATGTAGTTCCAGGAACCCCTCAGAAGCAAAAAAGTTAAAAACTTTCGCTCTGAAAGAATATATATTGAAAGATTTGCGCCACATTTTCATTATTTTTCAAAAATAGCAGATCTACCAGCTTGTAGCTCTATGAGATTATGTAGAATCTGCTATTTTTCAATGGATAAAGTTTAAAATAATGATTAAAATAAAACACCAAAAGGGGTTCCCGCCCTGAATGTGTTAAAGCCCATTCAGGACGGATCGAACCCCTTTTGGTGTTTTAATCATTATTTTATAATTTAGCTATTGAAAAATAGCAGATCTACAAGCTCATAGCCCGCCACCGAGTGGCGCGCTATGAGCTTGTAGGTCTGCTATTTTTGAGAAATCGTGAAAATATTTATTTCAGAAAACTGGAGGATTTAGAATATTTTTTTGTAATGTTGAGGGTCAGGCCTAAATGGGTTTAGCATAATTATGTTATACTTTAGTTGTTGAAAAAAGTAGCAGATCTACAAGCTCGTATCGCGGCACTGAGTGCCGCGATACGAGCTTGTAGATCTGCTACTTTTTTGAAAAATTGTGAAAATGTGGCACGAATCTTTGAATATAATGTTCTTTCAAGGCCGAACGTTTTTTAACTCAAATCTTTGAATATAATGTTCTGAAAGAACATTATATATATATAACTCAAATCTTTGCTTCTGGGGGGGGGGGGGGGGGGAGACAGCATATTTTCAGATGGGGGAGGTCGGCGGAAATATAGTTTGAGAACCACTGATATAAAAACAGGGTTTTTTCTTTCTTCAGAAAACTGTCAGGATTTAGAAGACATCTGTAGAATCTGGTCTCAGGTCTGATTTAGAAAGACATCTGTAGAATCTGGTCTCAGGTCTGATTTAGAAGACATCTGTAGAATCTGGTCTCAGGTCTGATTTAGAAGACATCTGTAGAATCTGGTCTCAGGTCTGATTTAGAAGACATCTGTAGAATCTGGTCTCAGGTCTGATTTAGAAGACATCTGTAGAATCTGGTCTCAGGTCTGATTTAGAAGACATCTGTAGAATCTGGTCTCAGGTCTGATTTAGAAGACATCTGTAGAATCTGGTCTCAGGTCTGATTTAGAAGACATCTGTAGAATCTGGTCTCAGGTCTGATTTAGAAGACATCTGTAGAATCTGGTCTCAGGTCTGATTTAGAAGACATCTGTAGAATCTGGTCTCAGGTCTGATTTAGAAGACATCTGTAGAATCTGGTCTCAGGTCTGATTTAGAAGACATCTGTAGAATCTGGTCTCAGGTCTGATTTAGAAGACATCTGTAGAATCTGGTCTCAGGTCTAGGGTTAAGGTCTCAGGTCTAGGGTTAGAAGACATCTGTAGAATCTGGTCTCAGGTCTAGGGTTAACCCATTAGAAGACATCTGTAGAATCTGGTCTCAGGTCTGATTTAGAAGACATCTGTAGAATCTGGTCTCAGGTCTGATTTAGAAGACATCTGTAGAATCTGGTCTCAGGTCTGATTTAGAAGACATCTGTAGAATCTGGTCTCAGGTCTGATTTAGAAGACATCTGTAGAATCTGGTCTCAGGTCTGATTTAGAAGACATCTGTAGAATCTGGTCTCAGGTCTGATTTAGAAGACATCTGTAGAATCTGGTCTCAGGTCTGATTTAGAAGACATCTGTAGAATCTGGTCTAGGGTTAAGGTCTCAGGTCTAGGGTTAGAAGACATCTGTAGAATCTGGTCTCAGGTCTACGGTTAACCCATTAGAAGACATCTGTAGAATCTGGTCTCAGGTCTAGGGTTAACCCATTAGAAGACATCTGTAGAATCTGGTCTCAGGTCTAGGGTTAACCCATTTTGACCTGAGATCAGATTATATAAATGTCTTCTACATCCTGACAGTTTTCTGATGTCGTTCTTCGATCTTTCAAAAATAGCAGACCTACAAGCTCATAGCGCGCCACTCGGTGGCGCGCTATGAGCTTGTAGATCTGCTATTTTTCAATAGCTAAAGCATAACATAATGCTAACACCAAATGGGGTTCCCGCCCAAAATGGGTTTTAATCTGTCATTTATGGTAGAATATCTACTGAATGTGTCAAACTGACATATATATATTTCTTTTAATTAAGTTTTATCCCACGATTTTGTAACCCATTTTTCACCCCTGTGTCAATTATCTAATGTGATCCTGGGCTCTACACACCCTCCGCCAGCCTAGTCCCCATATATGGGGGACATGCCTGAGTGTCCAAGTTGCTCCTTTACACCTGACAGGGGGGGGCGTTTCCCTGGTTGGACGTAGCGCGTGGAAGGAACACGTTATTCCAACCAGTTCCTTTCCCCTCCATCAGGCGCCCCGGCTGGCCAGGGGGAGGCAGTTTAGAGACCAGGATTACTGCATGTTTTTAGTGAGGGTACCTACCCTAGGGGATACGGGGAGAACATGTGAGGATACCTACCGTAGGGGACACAGGGGAGAACATGTGAGGGTACCTACCGTAGGGGACACAGGGGAGAACATGTGAGGGTACCTACCCTAGGGGACACGGGGAGAACATGTGAGGGTACCTATCCTAGGGGACACGGGGAGAACATGTGAGGTTACCTACCCTAGGGGACACGGGGAGAACATGTGAGGGTACCTACCCTAGGGGACACGGGGAGAACATGTGAGGTTACCTACCCTAGGAGACACGGGGAGAACATGTGAGGGTACCTACCCTAGGGGACACGGGGAGAACATGTGAGGGTACCTACCCTAGGGGACACGGGGAGAACATGTGATGGTACCTACCCTAGGGGACACGGGGAGAACATGTGAGGGTACCTACCCTAGGGGACACGGGGAGAACATGTGAGGGTACCTACCCTAGGGGACACGGGGAGAACATGTGAAGGTACCTACCCTAGGGGACACGGGGAGAACATGTGAGGGTACCTACCCTAGGGGACACGGGGAGAACATGTGAGGGTACCTACCCTAGGGGACACGGGGAGAACATGTGAGGGTACCTACCCTAGGGGACACGGGGAGAACATGTGAGGGTACCTACCCTAGGGGACACGGGGAGAACATGTGAAGGTACCTACCCTAGGGGACACGGGGAGAACATGTGAGGTTACCTACCCTAGGGGACACGGGGAGAACATGTGAAGGTACCTACCCTAGGGGACACGGGGAGAACATGTGAGGTTACCTACCCTAGGAGACACGGGGAGAACATGTGAGGGTACCTACCCTAGGGGACACGGGGAGAACATGTGAGGGTACCTACCCTAGGGGACACGGGGAGAACATGTGAGGTTACCTACCCTAGGGGACACGGGGAGAACATGTGAGGTTACCTACCCTAGGAGACACGGGGAGAACATGTGAGGGTACCTACCCTAGGGGACACGGGGAGAACATGTGAGGGTACCTACCCTAGGGGACACGGGGAGAACATGTGAGGGTACCTACCCTAGGGGACACGGGGAGAACATGTGAAGGTACCTACCCTAGGGGACACGGGGAGAACATGTGAGGGTACCTATCCTAGGGGACACGGGGAGAACATGTGAGGTTACCTACCCTAGGGGACACGGGGAGAACATGTGAGGGTACCTACCCTAGGGGACACGGGGAGAACATGTGAGGGTACCTACCCTAGGAGACACGGGGAGAACATGTGAGGGTACCTACCCTAGGGGACACGGGGAGAACATGTGAGGGTACCTACCCTAGGGGACACGGGGAGAACATGTGAGGGTACCTACCCTAGGAGACACGGGGAGAACATGTGAGGGTACCTACCCTAGGGGACACGGGGAGAACATGTGAGGGTACCTACCCTCACTACCCCAAACTGACATATTGAGCCTATGACACACAGTGTGGCTTCCCCCCAGTATAGGCCTCCTTCACATTCAGTAGATCCTGTGATCTTCTGTGGCAAGATGTAATTTCCTGGGGTCTAGTAGGACTATATTAAATCATTTAAAAAAAAAATCGCTATAATATTTTGTGAAAAAAATAACGTATTTAGCCCCATGCCCCCCCCCCCCCCCCCCCCCCCTGTCAAAAACAGCTAAAATCCCTAAAACGAAAGAAAGCAGCAAAATGAGAACATGTGATGGTACCTACCCTAGGGGACACGGGGAGAACATGTGAGGGTACCTACCCTAGGGGACACGGGGAGAACATGTGAGGGTACCTACCCTAGGGGACACGGGGAGAACATGTGAAGGTACCTACCCTAGGGGACACGGGGAGAACATGTGAGGGTACCTACCCTAGGGGACACGGGGAGAACATGTGAGGGTACCTACCCTAGGGGACACGGGGAGAACATGTGAGGGTACCTACCCTAGGGGACACGGGGAGAACATGTGAGGGTACCTACCCTAGGGGACACGGGGAGAACATGTGAAGGTACCTACCCTAGGGGACACGGGGAGAACATGTGAGGGTACCTACCCTAGGGGACACGGGGAGAACATGTGAGGTTACCTACCCTAGGGGACACGGGGAGAACATGTGAAGGTACCTACCCTAGGGGACACGGGGAGAACATGTGAGGTTACCTACCCTAGGAGACACGGGGAGAACATGTGAGGGTACCTACCCTAGGGGACACGGGGAGAACATGTGAGGGTACCTACCCTAGGGGACACGGGGAGAACATGTGAGGTTACCTACCCTAGGGGACACGGGGAGAACATGTGAGGTTACCTACCCTAGGAGACACGGGGAGAACATGTGAGGGTACCTACCCTAGGGGACACGGGGAGAACATGTGAGGGTACCTACCCTAGGGGACACGGGGAGAACATGTGAGGGTACCTACCCTAGGGGACACGGGGAGAACATGTGAAGGTACCTACCCTAGGGGACACGGGGAGAACATGTGAGGGTACCTATCCTAGGGGACACGGGGAGAACATGTGAGGTTACCTACCCTAGGGGACACGGGGAGAACATGTGAGGGTACCTACCCTAGGGGACACGGGGAGAACATGTGAGGGTACCTACCCTAGGAGACACGGGGAGAACATGTGAGGGTACCTACCCTAGGGGACACGGGGAGAACATGTGAGGGTACCTACCCTCACTACCCCAAACTGACATATTGAGCCTATGACACACAGTGTGGCTTCCCCCCAGTATAGGCCTCCTTCACATTCAGTAGATCCTGTGATCTTCTGTGGCCAGATGTAATTTCCTGGGGTCTAGTAGGACTATATTAAATCATTTAAAAAAAAAATCGCTATAATATTTTGTGAAAAAAATAACGTATTTAGCCCCATGCCCCCCCCCCCCCCCCCCCCCTGTCAAAAACAGCTAAAATCCCTAAAACGAAAGAAAGCAGCAAAATGAGAAAAATTAAACACTCATGTTTTACTTTCTCTAATGACCCTAAAACATGAACCTTGGTTGAAAAAAACTAAAGTAAACCCCTAAAGGGAACCCCTTTTGGTGTTTTAAACATTATGTTATAATTTAGCTATTGAGAAATAGCAGATCTACAAGCTCATAGCGCGCCACCGAGTGGCTCGCTACGAGCTTGTAGGTCTGCTATTTTTGAAAAATCATGAAAATATTTTTTTCAGAAAACTGGAGGATTTAGATTTTAGAAGATTTTTTTTATTTTTTGAGGTCAGGCCTGAATTAATTAATATATTATTATTCGCGCCCCTCACTTCACTTCATTTTTTTCCCATTATTATAACTTGTTTTTCCAGCGCTGTGATTGGTTCACCGGCTGATGATTGATGGAGCCTCCGTCCTATGACGAGGCCTGCCTCCACCCCCCCGCCCTGAGGGGTGTGTCCATGGGTGTGACCCCGCCCCCCACCTACCCTGTGACCCTCAGCTCGCCAGCCACGCCCCCGCCCACTTATGGAGAAGCAGGTACCTGTCTGCCTGCCTGCCTGTCTGTCTGTCTGCCTGCCTGCCTGCCTGCCTGCCTGCCTGCATGCCTGCCTGTCTGTCTTTCTCTCTCTCACAACTAGGGCGACATTGCGGATCCGGAGCCGGTTCCATAGTTTTTGAGTGGTGCAAACCACTCCAACAACTGGCTTTGTTAGTACCCGTGTGTGTGTGTTTGTGTACCTGTCCCTCAAAAGAATGAGCATGGTTTCTATGGTCACTGACATTACGTCAGACCACAGCTGATCAGGCTATATAAGACCTTGCACCACTCGGTTCACACGGGTGTGATTTTTCTATTAACGGTTCCCCAAACAGTTCTCATCAGTGGTCATTTAGCTCCGCTGTGTCTGTGTGTGCAAGCAGAGCCTGGGGTGACGTCACCCCACCTACACGAGTGACGGCCAAGCTACACCAGGCTTTTCTCGCGCGTTTACCCTAAACGCGCGACCCGCGCGTGCATTTTTTGAGTGGTGTAAACCACTCCTACAACTGGCTTTTGTGTGCAGAAAAAAATGAGCATGGTTGCTATGTTCAAAATAATTTCTGACGTAATTAAATCACACCCGGGTGAACTGGATGACCGTAGCAACCATGCTCATTTTCTCTGCACAAAAAAAGCCAGTTGTGAAATCACATCCAGGTGTGATTTCATTACGTCAGATCAGAGCTGATCAGGCTATATAATACCTTACCTTATATAATACCTCACATCGGACAAAAACTCCAGCTGAATCAACTTCATGGTCACAAATCATCACATCAGAAGACGAGTCTACCTAGTCAAAGATCTTTAACGTCAGACATTACGTCAGACCACAGCTGATCATGCTATATAAAACCTTACACCACTCAGTTCACACGGGTGTGATTTTTTAAAATAGGACTGGACCTAAATTAAACGCACGCGCGGGGGTAAACGCGCGCGTTTTGTGCGCGAAAAGCCTGGTGTAGCGTGGCTGTCAGTGAGGTCGGGGTACGCCCACCGTTCTGTGCATTCGGCGACCTCAGCGGAGCGAGTGGGACAGTATGTCGCACAGATCTCCAAAGTGTGGTTAACAGAGAGGGAAATGACTGAGGCTGAGCACGCAAAGTGCAATAAATGCGACGCTATAGTTCCCTGCAAAGGTTGTTGCAACTTGTACCACGTCCACATTGAGGAAACTCAATATCAAAATCAATATGCCTACACGAGTCCACAACTCACGAGAATAATCTAGGCACATCGCGTTTGTGAGCCATGCGGAAAGCCGTGCCCGCTCTCCCCGCAGCTCCACCACAGCCGGCGGGGGACGAGGATGATGCAAGGCTGGTTTACTTTCCCCAGGCTAGTAACGTAATAGAAAATAAAAACTACTAACGTCTACAGAGCTTTTCATTAGGCGTATTGTACTGTAACTGTTGTTAATGGTGTTAATTTAGAACGCCAATGACTCGATGTCTTTCTGTCTGATATTTTATGAATCACGTTAACTAGAGCCAAATCAATTTGTCTGCACTTATTTTTACAACTTATAAGCAACTCAACTGCTTTTGATTTGGCTCTAAATTAATCGCGTGACTGTTGAGAGCCCAGCGTTTAGGTGCATATCTCCATAGATTGATTACTTCATAAACAGTTTGCAGAAAAAAGCACAGGAACGTAGCCTACAGTTCAATACAAGGTCTGCTAAGAGGATTTTATAATCCAAGAAAGCACTATGGCTTGTTTCCATTAGGGTAAGGGGTCCTTCATATTCTGAACATTAAGACAACATTGGTCACCACAACAATATCATTATTGCAATGTGTACTGTATATTTAATATACAGTACAAATTGCATTTTCAATAATTGAATTAATGAATTTGTGTTTATTATGTACTTGGTTAGGTTAGTTATAATATAAGCATAATCTATGACAGAAAAAAGGGCAAAAAAATAATATTAGGATCCGTTAAGGGAACCGTTAGGAACCGGAACCGTTAAGAGGGATCCGGGAAGGATCCGGAACCATTAAAATCCTAACGAATCCCAACCCTACTCACAACACACCACATTAGGGTTAGGGTTCATTAGGGGACTTGCTTCCATTGTGATCCAAATTCATCAACACAGCATAGAACGTCAACTCATGAATACATGACCTCGGTCTGTACGCACAGGACCTTAATGGAAACAAGCCCTTCGTCTGTACGCACAGGACCTTAATGGAAACAAGCCCTCGGTCTGTACGCACAGGACCTTAATGGAAACAAGCCCTCGGTCTGTACGCACAGGACCTTAATGGAAACAAGCCCTCTGTCTGTACGCACAGGACCTTAATGGAAACAAGCCCTTGGTCTGTACGCACAGGACCTTAATGGAAACAAGCCCTCGGTCTGTACGCACAGGACCTTAATGGAAACAAGCCCTTCGTCTGTACGCACAGGACCTTAATGGAAACAAGCCCTCGGTCTGTATGCACAGGACCTTAATGGAAACAAGCCCTCGGTCTGTATGCACAGGACCTTAATGGAAACAAGCCCTTCGTCTGTACGCACAGGACCGTAATGGAAACAAGCCCTCGGTCTGTATGCACAGGACCTTAATGGAAACAAGCCCTCGGTCTGTACGCACAGGACCTTAATGGAAACAAGCCCTTGGTCTGTACGCACAGGACCTTAATGGAAACAAGCCCTCGGTCTGTATGCACAGGACCTTAATGGAAACAAGCCCTCGATCTGTACGCACAGGACCTTAATGGAAACAAGCCCTTCGTCTGTACGCACAGGACCTTAATGGAAACAAGCCCTCGGTCTGTATGCACAGGACCTTAATGGAAACAAGCCCTCGGTCTGTATGCACAGGACCTTAATGGAAACAAGCCCTCGGTCTGTATGCACAGGACCTTAATGGAAACAAGCCCTTCGTCTGTACGCACAGGACCTTAATGGAAACAAGCCCTTCGTCTGTACGCACAGGACCTTAATGGAAACAAGCCCTCGGTCTGTATGCACAGGACCTTAATGGAAACAAGCCCTCGGTCTGTATGCACAGGACCTTAATGGAAACAAGCCCTTCGTCTGTACGCACAGGACCTTAATGGAAACAAGCCCTCGGTCTGTATGCACAGGACCTTAATGGAAACAAGCCCTCGGTCTGTATGCACAGGACCTTAATGGAAACAAGCCCTCGGTCTGTATGCACAGGACCTTAATGGAAACAAGCCCTTCGTCTGTACGCACAGGACCTTAATGGAAACAAGCCCTTCGTCTGTACGCACAGGACCTTAATGGAAACAAGCCCTCGGTCTGTATGCACAGGACCTTAATGGAAACAAGCCCTCGGTCTGTATGCACAGGACCTTAATGGAAACAAGCCCTTCGTCTGTACGCACAGGACCTTAATGGAAACAAGCCCTCGGTCTGTACGCACAGGACCTTAATGGAAACAAGCCCTCGGTCTGTATGCACAGGACCTTAATGGAAACAAGTCCTCGGTCTGTACGCACAGGACCTTAATGGAAACAAGCCCTCGGTCTGTACGCGCAGGACCTTAATGGAAACAAGCCCTCAGTCTGTACGCACAGGACCTTAATGGAAACAAGCCCTCGGTCTGTATGCACAGGACCTTAATGGAAACAAGCCCTCGGTCTGTATGCACAGGACCTTAATGGAAACAAGCCCTCGGTCTGTACGTACAGGACCTTAATGGAAACAAGCCCTCGGTCTGTACACACAGGACCTTAACGCATTTTGGGCGGGAACCCCTTTTGGTGTTTTATGCTTTAGCTATTGAAAAATAGCAGATCTATTTAAATCTATGTAAAGCTGGTGCAGCAGTGCCCCCAAGTGGATTAAATGTGAACTTCAAACAGCTGAAAATGATACTATAGTTCTATTATAGCATGTTTCTTTGTTTCTTTGTTTCTTTCTTAATTTTCTTTCTTTCTTTCTTTCTTAATTTTCTTTCTTTCTTTCTTTCTTCATTTTCTTTCTTTCTTAATTTCTTTCTTTTCTTTCTTAATTTTCTTTCTTTCTTTCTTTCTTTCTTTCTTTCTTTCTTAATTTCTTTCTTTCTTAATTTTCTTTCTTTCTTTCTTTCTTTCTTAATTTCTTTATTTTCTTTCTTAATTTTCTTTCTTTCTTTCTTTCTTTCTTAATTTCTTTCTTTTCTTTCTTAATTTCTTTCTTAATTTCTTTCTTTCTTAATTTCTTTCTTTATTAATTTTCTTTCTTTCTTTCTTTCTTTCTTTCTTTCTTTCTTTCTTTCTTTCTTAATTTCTTTCTTTTCTTTCTTAATTTCTTTCTTTCTTTCTTTCTTTCTTAATTTCTTTCTTTCTTAATTTCTTTTATTAATTTTCTTTCTTTCTTTCTTTCTTTCTTTCTTAATTTCTTTCTTTTCTTTCTTAATTTATTTCTTTCTTTCTTTCTTTCTTTCTTAATTTCTTTCTTTCTTTCTTAATTTTCTTTCTTTCTTTCTTTCTTTCTTAATTTCTTTCTTTTCTTTCTTAATTTTCTTTCTTTCTTTCTTAATTTCTTTCTTTATTAATTTTCTTTCTTTCTTTCTTTCTTAATTTTCTTTCTTTCTTTCTTTCTTAATTTCTTTCTTTTCTTTCTTAATTTTCTTTCTTTCTTTCTTTCTTAATTTCTTTCTTAATTTCTTTCTTTCTTTCTTTCTTTCTTTCTTTCTTAATTTCTTTCTTTCTTTCTTAATTTTCTTTCTTTCTTTCTTAATTTCTTTCTTTTCTTTCTTTCTTAATTTCTTTCTTTATTAATTTTCTTTCTTTCTTTCTTTCTTTCTTAATTTCCTTTCTTTCTTTTATTAATTTCTTTCTTTTCTTTCTTAATTTTCTTTCTTTCTTTCTTTCTTTCTTTCTTTCTTAATTTCTTTCTTAATTTTCTTTCTTTCTTAATTTCTTTCTTTCTTTCTTTCTTAATTTTCTTTCTTTCTTTCTTTCTTTCTTTCTTTCTTAATTTCTTTCTTTTCTTTCTTAATTTCTTTCTTTCTTTCTTTCTTTCTTTCTTTCTTAATTTCTTTCTTTTCTTTCTTAATTTCTTTCTTAATTTCTTTCTTTCTTTCTTTCTTTCTTTCTTTCTTAATTTCTTTCTTTCTTTCTTTCTTTCTTAATTTCTTTCTTAATTTTCTTTCTTTCTTTCTTTCTTTCTTAATTTTCTTTCTTTCTTAATTTCTTTCTTTATTAATTTTCTTTCTTTCTTTCTTTCTTTCTTTCTTTCTTTATTTCTTAATTTCTTTCTTTTCTTTCTTAATTTCTTAATTTCTTTCTTTTCTTTCTTAATTTCTTTCTTTATTAATTTTCTTTCTTTCTTTCTTAATTTCTTTCTTTTCTTTCTTAATTTCTTTCTTTCTTTTCTTTCTTAATTTCTCTCTTAATTTCTTTCTTTCTTTCTTTCTTTCTTTCTTAATTTCTTTCTTTCTTTCTTAATTTCTTTCTTTCCTAATTTCTTTCTTCATTTCTTTCTTTCTTTCAGAACAAAAAGCATGGCAATACATCACATACTGTACATAATACGTAGTTATCATGAAACATGCGTAAGCTAAGAACGTAACAGTGGAATATCTATATAATTAAATTGTAGATATATACTATAAAGTGCTGTGTCTACATACTTCCTTCCTTTCTCACACCTTATCACTTTTGCTCACTGTGTGTGTGTGTGTGTGCGCGTGCGTGCGTGCGTCTGCGTGCGTGCGTGCGTGCGCGTCTGCGTGCGTGCGCGTCTGCGTCTGCGTCTGCGTGTGCATGCGTGCGTTCCACAGTTACCATGCCAACGGACCCTTACCCGGTCCTGGCTCCGCCCATGATGCCTGTGACCACGCCCCCTCAGAGGGATCCCAACATCGTCCACCAATCAACACACAGTACGTGCAGGAAGTGACCACATTTAGCATGATGTGTAAATTACAGGAAACTCCCGTTAAACTTTACAACAAACTCCCGTAAACTCCCCAATTGTACCATCACACCTGTATATTAACTTTATATTAGCCCATTCTGGTGGTGTTATGCTTTAGCTGTTGAAAAATAGCAGATCTACAAGCTCATAGCGCGCCACTCGGTGGCGCGCTATGAGCTTGTAGGTTTACAGAGGTTTACGCTGTGTTAGTGGACTGTCTTTGAGACTTTGGTACATCTGAGCCGACGTGGAGATCTATTTACCTTTAGATCTATTTACCTTTATCTATTTACCTTTAGATCTATTTACCTTTAGATCTATTTACCTTTAGATCTATTTACCGTTAGATCTATTTACCTTTAGATCTATTTACCTTTATCTATTTACCTTTAGATCTATTTACCTTTATCTATTTACCTTTACCTTTACATCTGAGCCGACGTGGAGATCTATTTACCTTTAGATCTATTTACCTTTAGATCTATTTACCTTTAGATCTATTTACCTTTAGATCTATTTACCTTTAGATCTATTTACCTTTACCTTTACCTTAGACTTTGGTACATCTGAGCCGACGTGGAGATCTATTTACCTTTATCTATTTACCTTTAGATCTATTTACCTTTAGATCTATTTACCTTTAGATCTATTTACCTTTACCTTTACCTTAGACTTTGGTACATCTGAGCCAACGTGGAGATCTATTTACCGTTAGGGTTAGGGTACATCTATTTACCTTTAGGGTTAGGGTACATCTATTTACCTTTAGGGTTAGGGTACATCTATTTACCGTTAGGGTTAGGGTACATCTATTTACCTTTAGGGTTAGGGTTAGGGTTAGGGTACATCTGAGCCGACGTGGAGATCTATTTACCTTTACCTTTACCTTAGACTTTGGTACATCTGAGCCGACGTGGAGATCTATTTACCTTTAGATCTATTTACCTTTACCTTTACATCTGAGCCGACGTGGAGATCTATTTACCTTATGACATCACACCTGAGGCCCATTCTATAAACAATGTCTTAACTCCATCAGCGCCAGTGCTGTAGTGGCCGCTATAGCGCGCCAGTGCTGTAGTGGCCGCTATAGCGCGCCAGTGCTGTAGTGGCCGCTATAGCGCGCCAGTGCTGTAGTGGCCGCTATAGCGCGCCAGTGCTGTAGTGGCCGCTATAGCGCGCCAGTGCTGTAGTGGCCGCTATAGCGCGCCAGTGCTGTAGTGGCCGCTATAGCGCGCCAGTGCTGTAGTGGCCGCTATAGCGCGCCAGTGCTGTAGTGGCCGCTATAGCGCGCCAGTGCTGTAGTGGCCGCAATAGCGTGCCAGTGCCAGACGTTTTTGAAAAAAACTCCTAAAATGGACGACAATCAGTTCCGGTTCAAACAATGGTAAACATCCACTAGCTGTTTCACAGGTCAGGGGGAGGTGTGATCCGATCTGTTTCACAGGTCAGGGGGAGGTGTGATCCGATCTGTTTCACAGGTCAGGGGGAGGTGTGATCCGATCTGTTTCACAGGTCAGGGGGAGGTGTGATCCGATCTGTTTCACAGGTCAGGGGGAGGTGTGATCCGATCTGTTTCACAGGTCAGGGGGAGGTGTGATCCGATCTGTTTCACAGGTCAGGAGGAGGTGTGATCCGATCTGTTTCACAGGTCAGGGGGAGGTGTGATCCGATCTGTTTCACAGGTCAGGGGGAGGTGTGATCCGATCTGTTTCACAGGTCAGGGGGAGGTGTGATCCGATCTGTTTCACAGGTCAGGAGGAGATGAGGGGGAGGGGGAGGGGGAGAGGGAGATGTGATCCGATCTGTTTCACAGGTCAGGAGGAGATGAGGGGGAGGGGGAGGGGGAGAGGGAGATGTGATCCGATCTGTTTATGATCCATATTATGATCCATAATGATGATCCATATTATGATCCATAATGATGATCCATAATGATGATCCATATTATGATCCATAATGATGATCCATAATGATGATCCATATTATGATCCATATGATGATCCATATTATGATCCATATTATGATCCATATTATGATCCATAATGATGATCCATAATGATGATCCATATTATGATCCATAATGATGATCCATAATGATGATCCATATTATGATCCATAATGATGATCCATAATGATGATCCATATTATGATCCATAATGATGATCCATAATGATGATCCATAATGAACATAAAGATGATCATATTATGATCCATAATGATGATCCATAATGAACATAAAGATGATCATATTATGATCCATAATGATGATCCATAATGAACATAAATATGATCATATTATGATCCATAATGATGATCCATAATGAACATAAAGATGATCAAATTATGATCCATAATGATGATCCATAATGAACATAAAGATGATCATATTATGATCCATAATGATGATCCATAATGCACATAAAGATGATATTATGATCCATAATGATGATCCATAATGATGATCCATATGATCCATAATGCACATAAAGATGATATTATGATCCATAATGCACATACAGATGATATTATGATCCATAATGAACATAAAGATGATATTATGATCCATAATGATCCATATTATGATCCATAATGAACATAAAGATGATTATGATCCATAATGAACATAAAGATGATATTATGATCCATAATGATTATGATCCATATTATGATCCATAATGCACATACAGATGATATTATGATCCATAATGCACATAGAGATGATATTATGATCCATACTATGATCCATAATGATCCATATTATGATCCATAATGCACATAGAGATGATATTATGATCCATAATGCACATAAAGATGATATTATGATCCATAATGCACATAAAGATGATATTATGATCCATAATGAACATAAAGATGATATTATGATCCATAATGAACATAAAGATGATATTATGATCCATAATGAACATAAAGATGATATTATGATCCATAATGAACATAAAGATGATATTATGATCCATAATGAACATAAAGATGATATTATGATCCATAATGCACATAAAGATGATATTATGATCCATAATGAACATAAAGATGATATTATGATCCATAATGAACATAAAGATGATTATGATCCATAATGCACATAAAGATGATATTATGATCCATAATGAACATAAAGATGATTATGATCCATAATGAACATAAAGATGTGCATTTTGGCATTTTTTAGGTAAACGTCACGGTCTGTTAGCATTTTATGCTAACATACCGTGACGTTTACCTAAAAACTTTCTTTTTTCTTTTTTCCGTGGATTATGGGGAATAAAACAAATCTGGGGATGCCGGGCATGGCATCCATTGATTGGATGCCGGGCATGGCATCCATTGATTGGATGCCGGGCATGGCATCCATTGATTGGATGCCGGGCATGACCTCCATTGATTGGATGCCGGGCATGGCATCCATTGATTGGATGCCGGGCATGGCATCCATTGATTGGATGCCGGGCATGGGATCCATTGATTGGATGCCGGGCAAGACATCCATTGATTGGATGCCGGGCATGGCATCCATTGATTGGATGCCGGGCAAGGCATCCATTGATTGGATGCCGGGCATGGCATCCATTGATTGGATGCCGGGCATGACATCCATTGATTGGATGCCGGGCATGGCATCCATTGATTGGATGCCGGGCATGGCATCCATTGATTGGATGCCGGGCAAGGCATCCATTGATTGGATGCCGGGCATGACCTCCATTGATTGGATGCCGGGCATGGCATCCATTGATTGGATGCCGGGCATGGCATCCATTGATTGGATGCCGGGCAAGACATCCACTGATTGGATGCCGGACATGGCATCCATTGATTGGATGCCGGGCAAGGCATCCATTGATTGGATGCCGGGCATGACATCCATTGATTGGATGCCGGGCATGGCATCCATTGATTGGATGCCGGGCATGGCATCCATTGATTGGATGCCGGGCATGGCATCCATTGATTGGATGCCGGGCATGGCATCCATTGATTGGATGCCGGGCAAGGCATCCATTGATTGGATGCCGGGCATGGCATCCATTGATTGGATGCCGGGCATGGCATCCATTGATTGGATGCCGGGCATGGAATCCATTGATTGGATGCCGGGCATGGCATCCATTGCAAAGGTGAATCAAGCTTCTTTTCTCGGGCCCGGTGCGGAAACAGTTAATCTAAATCATGACAGTTTTCGGGGGAAAAAAACCCTCATGTTTCTATATCAGTGGTTCTCACAGGGTTAAACCCTATGTTTCTATATCAGTGGTTCTCACAGGGTTAAACCCTATGTTTCTATGTCAGTGGTTCTCACAGGGTTAAACCCTATGTTTCTATATCAGTGGTTCTCACAGGGTTAAACCCTATGTTTCTATATCAGTGGTTCTCACAGGGTTAAACCTCATGTTTCTATATCAGTGGTTCTCACAGGGTTAAACCTCATGTTTCTATATCAGTGGTTCTCACAGGGTTAAACCCTATGTTTCTATGTCAGTGGTTCTCACAGGGTTAAACCCTATGTTTCTATATCAGTGGTTCTCACAGGGTTAAACTCTATGTTTCTATGTCAGTGGTTCTCACAGGGTTAAACCCTATGTTTCTATATCAGTGGTTCTCACAGGGTTAAACCCTATGTTTCTATATCAGTGGTTATCACAGGGTTAAACCCTATGTTTCTATGTCAGTGGTTCTCACAGGGTTAAACCCTATGTTTCTATGTCAGTGGTTCTCACAGGGTTAAACCCTATGTTTCTATGTCAGTGGTTCTCACAGGGTTAAACCCTATGTTTCTATGTCAGTGGTTCTCACAGGGTTAACCCTATGTTTCTATGTCAGTGGTTCTCACAGGGTTAAACCCTATGTTTCTATGTCAGTGGTTCTCACAGGGTTAAACCCTATGTTTCTATGTCAGTGGTTCTCACAGGGTTAAACCCTCATGTTTCTATGTCAGTGGATCTCACAGGGTTAAACCCCATGTTTCTATATCAGTGGTTCTCACAGGGTTAAACCATATGTTTCTATATCAGTGGTTCTCACAGGGTTAAACCCCATGTTTCTATATCAGTGGTTCTCACAGGGTTAAACCCTATGTTTCTATATCAGTGGTTCTCACAGGGTTAAACCCTATGTTTCTGTATCAGTGGTTCTCACAGGGTTAAACCCTATGTTTCTATATCAGTGGTTCTGAAAGGGTTAAACCCTATGTTTCTATATCAGTGGTTCTGAAAGGGTTAAACCCTATGTTTCTGTGTCAGTGGTGCTCAACTTTTTCAAGGGTCAAGGACCCCCAGAATTATCTGTATTTGGCCGTGGACCCCCATCTGAAAATATGTTGTTCCAGGGGACCCCCTCAGAAGCAAAGATATGAGGTAAAATTGTTCACTCTTAGTCTGAAGATTGCTAAGCCACTCTTCATTATCCAGACTCCAACTAGTACAGAACACTGCAGCCAGAATCCTCACTAACACTAACCGTAGAGCACACATAACCCCGGTATTAACACTAACACTAACCGTAGAGCACACATAACCCTGGTATTAACACTAACACTAACCGTAGAGCACACATAACCCCGGTATTAACACTAACACTAACCGTAGAGCACACATAACCCCGGTATTAACACTAACACTAACCGTAGAGCACACATAACCCCGGTATTAACACTAACCGTAGAGCACACATAACCCCGGTATTAACACTAACCGTAGAGCACACATAACCCCGGTATTAACACTAACACTAACCGTAGAGCACACATAACCCCGGTATTAACACTAACCGTAGAGCACACATAACCCCGGTATTAACACTAACCGTAGAGCACACATAACCCCGGTATTAACACTAACACTAACCGTAGAGCACACATAACTCCGGTATTAGAGCACACATAACCCCGGTATTAGAGCACACAACCCCGGTATTAGAGCACACATAACCCCAGTATTAGAGCACACATAACCCCAGTATTAGAGCACACATAACCTCGGTATTAGAGCACACAACCCCGGTATTAGAGCACACATAACCCCGGTATTAGAGCACACATAACCCCGGTATTAGAGCACACATAACCCCAGTATTAGAGCACACATAACCTCGGTATTAGAGCACACATAACCCCGGTATTAGAGCACACATAACCCCAGTATTAGAGCACACAAAACCCCAGTATTAGAGCACACATAACCGTAGAGCACACATAACCCCGGTATTAGAGCACACATAACCCCGGTATTAGAGCACACAACCCCGGTATTAGAGCACACATAACCCCGGTATTAGAGCACACATAACCCCGGTATTAGAGCACACATAACCCCAGTATTAGAGCACACATAACCGTAGAGCACACATAACCCCGGTATTAGAGCACACATAACCCCGGTATTAGAGCACACATAACCCCAGTATTAGAGCACACATAACCCCGGTATTAGAGCACACATAACCCCGGTATTAGAGCACACATAACCCCGGTATTAGAGCACACATAACCCCAGTATTAGAGCACACATAACCGTAGAGCACACATAACCCCGGTATTAGAGCACACATAACCCCGGTATTAGAGCACACATAACCCCGGTATTAGAGCACACATAACCCCGGTATTAGAGCACACATAACCCCAGTATTAGCTGGACTGCATTGGTTACCCATCAAGGCCAGAGTATTAGCTGGACTGCATTGGTTACCCATCACTAACCGTAGAGCACACATAACCCCGGTGTACCCTAGGGTATTAGGGTATTAGCTGGACTGCATTGGTTACCCATCAAGGCCAGAGTAGATTTTAAAATCCTTTTAACCACTTTTAAGGCACTTCGTGGACTGGCCCCACTTTATATCCTCAACCTTTTAACCCCTAAGGATAATGTAAGACCCCTCAGGTCCTCGGATGAAGAACTCCTAAAAATCCCAGTGACTAGGTTAAAGGTATATTCAGTGATTTCGCTTCATTCAAATATCACTTATTTTTTTATTTGGATAATCCTCCCTACTATAGAGTGTGCTGACCATATAAGGAGTTCCTCCCTGTCCCCGGTGAGCCCCTGGGGTCAAAAAACCCTAGTTTCAGTTTTGGTGGCGGGTGGCAAAGCCTTCATCCAATCAGGATGAGAGGGGCCTTCCTCCAATCATGTGTGGGGGCGGGCCTTGGTGCACATGCTGTTGCACTTCCCCCCACTGTAGAGTGTGTGCATGTGCACATTTTGTTACCGGGGCGGACTGGGTGGTTTTCCAAATCACCCAAATCACTGAATGCTCCTTTAAAGACAAAAGGTGATCGGGCCTTTGCAGTGGTTGCTCCTACCTTGTGGAACGCTCTGCCCTTGCCTCTGAGAAATTCCACGTCTGTTGACATTTTTAAAAGCAGTTTAAAAACGTTTTTGTTCCGTAATTCATTTCCCATGTTCTCACCTGATTTCCCCTGCAGGTCTGTTTGTTCTGTCTCCATGTTACATCTTTGAGTATTGATTATGATGCATATATGTATGTGTATATATATATAGGTGTGTATATATGTTTTTGTATATGTACATATATATTTCTTGCATTATTTTTCTACTATGTTAACCTGACTGTTTTATATTTTGTCACTATTCAGCACTTTGTAACCTTTCGAAAGGTGCTTTATAAATAAAATGTACTTAATTACTTACTTACTGAAATAATATATATTCAAAGATTTGCGCCACATTGTCACAATTTTTCAAAAACAGCAGATCTACAAGCTCTGTGCCGCGCTACAAGCTTGTAGATCTGCTGTTTTTCAACAGCTAAAGTATAACATAATGCTTACAACGCCAAAACGAATTCAAGGCTTCGTGTGGAATTGATTAAAAAAAAACGTTTTTTTTTTGTGTGAACAAGGTTCAACACCGTACTTTATTGGTCCATCTTGTGTAACAGTGTTGATTTCGTCGACAAAAACTATGACGAAAAATGTTGGTCGACTACCTGTTTTCACTGCCAAAAACTAAATGGAAACTAAATGAAAACAAAGCTACTAAAATGTTATGAAGGGCAGGCAGTGAATTAGCCAATCAGGATGCTCTGTGCTGCCATGCCAGCCAGTGAGGCAGCCAATCAGGATGCTCTTTGCAGTGCCTCTGTAGAAAGCTCTTAGAACCTTTGGACCCGTTCCAGCTTTCCTCAGTTTTCTGAGAAAGAAGAGGCCCCGCCCCAGCCCCTCCCCTAGCCCCTCCCATATACAGGTTTAATGTTTGTCTTCAGTTCAATGTTTGTTTAGTAAACGCCACGTTGACAATGAAGGGAACATTTACATCATATTGTCCATTACGTCATATTGTCTCTTTATTGTTAATGGCGTTTAATGTGCGTGGTTGCACCGTTTTACATCACCTAATCAACATGAGACTTTAATATATTTAGCGCCCCTGACATTTCTTTAGGCAAGCCAGCTGTGGAGGACCTGGGGGGGGGGGGACATATCTAGACAGGCATCATGGAGGTAGGAAGGTGGCACCATTGACAGCTGTGTGTGTGTGCGTGTGCGTGTGCGTGTGCATGTGTGTGTGTGTGTGTGCGTGCGCGTGCGTGCGTGTCTGTCCAGTCAGTGCGTCAGACAGCAGAACCGTGGGTCAGACGGTGGTGGCGGTTCCGTCCCAGACGATACACAGCCTGGCGTTGGGAGAACATCCCACGGTCACCCAGTGTCCCTACTGTCATCACAACATCACTACACAGGTATTACTGTCCTTACTGTCATCACAACATCACAACACAGGTATTACTGTCCTTACTGTCATCACAACATCACAACACAGGTATTACTGTCCTTACTGTCATCACTACACAGGTATTACTGTCCTTACTGTCATCACAACATCACTACACAGGTATTACTGTCCTTACTGTCATCACAACATCACTACACAGGTATTACTGTCCTTACTGTCATCACAACATCACTACACAGGTATTACTGTCCTTACTGTCATCACTACATCACTACACAGGTATTACTGTCCTTACTGTCATCACAACATCACAACACAGGTATTACTGTCCTTACTGTCATCACTACATCACTACACAGGTATTACTGTCCTTACTGTCATCACTACATCACTACACAGGTATTACTGTCCTTACTGTCATCACAACATCACAACACAGGTATTACTGTCCTTACTGTCATCACAACATCACAACACAGGTATTACTGTCCTTACTGTCATCACTACACAGGTATTACTGTCCTTACTGTCATCACAACATCACTACACAGGTATTACTGTCCTTACTGTCATCACAACATCACTACACAGGTATTACTGTCCTTACTGTCATCACAACATCACTACACAGGTATTACTGTCCTTACTGTCATCACTACATCACTACACAGGTATTACTGTCCTTACTGTCATCACAACATCACTACACAGGTATTACTGTCCTTACTGTCATCACAACATCACTACACAGGTATTACTGTCCTTACTGTCATCACAACATCACTACACAGGTATTACTGTCCTTACTGTCATCACAACATCACTACACAGGTATTACTGTCCTTACTGTCATCACAACATCACTACACAGGTATTACTGTCCTTACTGTCATCACTACATCACTACACAGGTATTACTGTCCTTACTGTCATCACTACACAGGTATTACTGTCCTTACTGTCATCACAACATCACTACACAGGTATTACTGTCCTTACTGTCATCACTACATCACTACACAGGTGCAAATGACTCTAATACCGTTGTTTGTTATTTGTTTAGTTTTAGTTGACTGTAATAACGTTGTTTATGTTATTTAATTAGTTTTAGTTTTTTATAGATAGATAGATTTTATTTCGGTCCGTACAGGAAAAAGGATTACATACAGACGTGCATACATTAATATCCACTAATAACTAGTGGTACCGAAAAGGTGAATGCAGAAGCCCAGGCTTATTGCGCCTACCCTTTATGAACATAACTAAAAGGTGAATGCAGAAGCCCAGGCTTATTGCGCCTACCCTTTATGAACATAACTAAAAGGTGAAGGCAGAAGCCCAGGCTTATTGCGCCTACCCTTTATGAACATAACTAAAAGGTTAAGGCAGAAGCAGAGGCTTATTGCACCTACCCTTTATGAACATAACTAAAAGGTGAAGGCAGAAGCCCAGGCTTATTGCACCTACCCTTTATGAACATAACTAAAAGGTGAAGGCAGAAGCAGAGGCTTATTGCACCTACCCTTATTGAACATAACTAAAAGGTGAAGGCAGAAGCAGAGGCTTATTGCACCTACCCTTATTGAACATAACTAAAAGGTGAATGCAGAAGCCCAGGCTTATTGCACCTACCCTTCATGAACATAACTAAAAGGTTAAGGCAGAAGCAGAGGCTTATTGCACCTACCCTTTATGAACATAACTAAAAGGTGAAGGCAGAAGCCGAGGCTTATTGCACCTACCCTTTATGAACATAACTAAAAGGTGAAGGCAGAAGCAGAGGCTTATTGCACCTACCCTTATTGAACATAACTAAAAGGTGAAGGCAGAAGCAGAGGCTTATTGCACCTACCCTTATTGAACATAACTAAAAGGTGAATGCAGAAGCCCAGGCTTATTGCACCTACCCTTCATGAACATAACTAAAAGGTTAAGGCAGAAGCAGAGGCTTATTGCGCCTACCCTTTATGAACATAACTAAAAGGTGAAGACAGAAGCAGAGGCTTATTGCGCCTACCCTTTATGAACATAACTAAAAGGTTAAGGCAGAAGCCCAGGCTTATTGCACCTACCCTTATTGAACATAACTAAAAGGTTAAGGCAGAAGCAGAGGCTTATTGCGCCTACCCTTTATGAACATAACTAAAAGGTGAAGGCAGAAGCAGAGGCTTATTGCACCTACCCTTTATGAACATAACTAAAAGGTTAAGGCAGAAGCCCAGGCTTATTGCACCTACCCTTTATGAACACAACTAAAAAGTTAAGGCAGAAGCCCAGGCTTATTGCACCTACCCTTATTGAACATAACTAAAAGGTGAATGCAGAAGCAGAGGCTTATTGCGCCTACCCTTTATGAACATAACTAAAAGGTGAATGCAGAAGCAGAGGCTTATTGCGCCTACCCTTTATGAACATAACTAAAAGGTGAAGACAGAAGCCGAGGCTTATTGCACCTACCCTTTATGAACATAACTAAAAGGTGAATGCAGAAGCCCAGGCTTATTGCACCTACCCTTTATGAACATAACTAAAAGGTGAAGGCAGAAGCAGAGGCTTATTGCACCTACCCTTTATGAACATAACTAAAAGGTGAAGACAGAAGCCGAGGCTTATTGCACCTACCCTTTATGAACATAACTAAAAGGTGAAGGCAGAAGCCCAGGCTTATTGCGCCTACCCTTTATGAACATAACTAAAAGGTTAAGGCAGAAGCAGAGGCTTATTGCGCCTACCCTTTATGAACATAACTAAAAGGTGAATGCAGAAGCCCAGGCTTATTGCACCTACCCTTTATGAACATAACTAAAAGGTGAAGGCAGAAGCCCAGGCTTATTGCACCTACCCTTTATGAACATAACTCAAATTACACTAATCGGAGAATGTTGTCAGACATAGATTTCATTAAAGAAAAAAAAACAACTATAAGGTTCTGGCCATTGATTGTGAGAAATCTAAGAAATCTAAGCCGGGCTTAGATATGGCCTATATTATGAAAAAATATAATAAAACAAACAAAAACAAACAAATTTTTTTAAATAGGAAGAACAAAACAAAAAACAAAGACAAAGATACCCAACAAAGGTTTAACTAAACATTTGATTTTGGGTAAAATCACAGGGGTTAATCACAATGGAACTAGGGAAATAAGTATTCGACGCCTCATACCATGTGGCTATTTGACCACAGGATATGAAGTACACAGGGACAAACATGATTGAAGCCTACAACCACACTCAGCGGCTACTAGGCCACAGAGTATGGTCCTAGGCTGTCTATATATATACATATTATATAGCATTATTATGAGGTATAGAGATGAAGAGTTACAATGACACAGACATATAATTTAGATAATTGTACTTGTAGGTAAATAGGAATATGTATATGATGTGCCGAATGTATGTATTATGTGGAATATATAGAGTATTTTGTATTGATAATATGTTATATAGAATTGAATACATTATAGAGCATATACATGTTTATAGATATATATGACTTACAATTTACAATTTACAATTTAGGCATTTAGCAGACGCTCTTAATCCAGAGCGACTTACAATAAGCAAGAACAAAAAGCATGGGAATACATCACATATGTAAAAATGCATTTATCGCGAAACATGCGTAAGCTAAGAACGTGACTAGAACATATCTATATAATGACACTATACATATAAACTATAACTAGAACATATCTATATAATGACACTATACATATAAACTACACATATATGCTATACTATGCTGTACATATATACTATGAAGTGCTATGACTACATACAATGCACTTATTGTGCTGTCTACATGACATGCTATAAGTCTGTTTCAAATGCTATATAAGTCTAAGAAGTGCTGTCTAAGGGGGGTAGGGTAAGTGCTATGGGCCATGATGGAGTCTGAAAAGGTGGGTTTTCAGACTACGGCGGAAGATCGGGAGTGATGCTGCAGTTCTGATTGCAACGGGAAGTGCATTCCACAGTTTTGGGGCCAGAAGGGAGAAGAGTTTGGGACGTGTGGAGCGTTGTCCCGGTGTTTTTAGTGAGGGTACTTCCAGCTTCCCTGCGTTGGCTGATCTGAGTGCGCGGGAGGGTTTGTAGGGTTCAATCATGCTGGCAAGATATGGGGGAGCCATACCTTTGGTTGCTTTAAATGCCAACATCAGAGTTTTGTATTCTGTGCGGGCAGCGACCGGGAGCCAGTGCAGGGAGCTATTGCATTAGTTAATTATGCAATTGGTTTTTCTGTTGTGAATTATTTTATTCAGTTTATACCATGTTGGTATTTATGTAATGACGTCAAGCGATGACGATGAAATTAAGTTGTTAAGGGGTAGGGTTATATAAGTTTTTTAACTTCTCCCTACTCCTTTCCGAACATATAAAAGTAAAAAAAATAATAATAATTATAATTGCAGCCAGTGAGGCTTGGTTTTTTGTTGTTGTTTTTTTTTGGAATATTATTTTGTTTGTTCTATATTGAACTTATTTTAATTCTTTGACTTTTGTCTAATTTTTTAAAATGTTCGGAATAAAGTTTTTCATTCATTCATTCATATATATACATACACATATATACATATATAAATATATACATATATATCTATACCCCTACACACATACATATATGTATAATTACAAACATACACTACAAGGTGTATTGATGTAGTTAGATTTCATAGTATTAATTTATATTTGTTTAGTAACGTATTTTCGAACATCTTTTTGAATTTAGTAATCGTTGAGCACAGTTTTAATTCGCTATCTAAGTTGTTCCACATGTTGACCCCCGTTACAGATAGGCATCTACCTTTAGTGTTAGTCCTAATACCTATTTCTTTAAATAGGGCCACCCCCCTGAGTGGATATTGGGACTCTCTAGGTTCGAACAGTTCCTGCATGTGTGCCTTATACATAATTACTGCAGTGTTTAAGTCCACTAGATCATTTAATTACTGCAGTGTTTAAGTCCACTAGATCATTTAATTACTGCAGTGTTTAAGTCCACTAGATCATTTAATTACTGCAGTGTTTAAGTCCACTAGATCATTTAATTACTGCAGTGTTTAAGTCCACTAGATCATTTAATTACTGCAGTGTTTAAGTCCACTAGATCATTTAATTACTGCAGTGTTTAAGTCCACTAGATCATTTAATTACTGCAGTGTTTAAGTCCACTAGATCATTTAATTACTGCAGTGTTTAAGTCCACTAGATCATTTAATTACTGCAGTGTTTAAGTCCACTAGATCATTTAATTACTGCAGTGTTTAAGTCCACTAGATCATTTAATTACTGCAGTGTTTAAGTCCACTAGATCATTTAATTACTGCAGTGTTTAAGTCCACTAGATCATTTAATTACTGCAGTGTTTAAGTCCACTAGATCATTTAATTACTGCAGTGTTTAAGTCCACTAGATCATTTAATTTAAGAGTTTTTGAGTTCATGAAAAGTGG
>NC_136809.1:2352600-2360100 GCF_951216825.1 Electrona antarctica | reverse complement strand
GGAGGTGTCTCTGTATCGTTAAATTGTCAGGGAGGTGTCTCTGTATCGTTATATTGTCAGGGAGGTGTCTCTGTGTCGTTATATTGTCAGGGAGGTGTCTCTGTATCGTTATATTGTCAGGGAGGTGTCTCTGTATCGTTATATTGTCAGGGAGGTGTCTCTGTATCGTTATATTGTCAGGGAGGTGTCTCTGTGTCGTTATATTGTCAGGGAGGTGTCTCTGTGTCGTTATATTGTCAGGGAGGTGTCTCTGTATCGTTATATTGTCAGGGAGGTGTCTCTGTATCGTTATATTGTCAGGGAGATGTCTCTGTGTCGTTATATTGTCAGGGAGATGTCTCTGTATCGTTATATTGTCAGGGAGGTGTCTCTGTATCGTTATATTGCCAGGGAGGTGTCTCTGTATCGTTATATTGTCAGGGAGATGTCTCTGTATCGTTATATTGTCAGGGAGGTGTCTCTGTATCGTTTTACGACCGTCAGTCACTCATATATGATAGTCTGTTTCTAGCGAAAATGTAACTAATTCCACAGCAGTCATTTTAGCGTTTTCTCTCAGTCAGTTGATTCTTCATATCCATAGGAGTGAAACGGCCTGTTTTTTATTTATTTTTTTATTTTCTGCCTTCATTGATAGTAGACAGACAGGAACGAGGGGGGGAGAGAGAAGGGAAGAGACACGCAGCAAAGGTCACCATGAACGGGCCTCGAACCCGCGACGCGCTCTCAGGCCAGAGCCTCTATGTGGCACGATGCGCCTGGACCGCTAGGCCAGCGGGCGCCCCGACACAGTTCTTATATGAGGCGATCTAAAAAAAACAAAATACCTATATGGGGATTATAATGCAAATAAATAAATACACAAACTTTTGTAACCCAAACAAACTAAAATATTGACGTCAGACTCCGGTGCTCTAATCTATACAGGCCTCCTAAAGGTGAACTAATCTATACAGGCCTCCTAAAGGTGATCTAATCTATACAGGCCTCCTAAAGGTTATCTAATCTATACAGGCCTCCTAAAGGTGATCTAATCTATACAGGCCTCCTAAAGGTGATCTAATCTATACAGGCCTCCTAAAGGTGATCTAATCTATACAGGCCTCCTAAAGGTGATCTAATCTATACAGGGCCTCCTAAAGGTGATCTAATCTATACAGGCCTCCTAAAGGTGATCTAATCTATACAGGCCTCCTAAAGGTGATCTAATCTATACAGGCCTCCTAAAGGTGATCTAATCTATACAGGCCTCCTAAAGGTGATCTAATCTATACAGGCCTCCTAAAGGTGATCTAATCTATACAGGCCTCCTAAAGGTGCTCTAATCTATACAGGCCTCCTAAAGCCATATTTCACAGAAATGCTGCCTAACTAGAGTCTAGAATCAAAACTGTTTTATACGACTTGTTGAAACGTCCTTACAAATAAGACTGAGTGGAACTGGTTTTGTTTTGTTTTATTTTACTGTTTGTTTCTCTGCGTGCTCCTGAGTGCTGACTTCAGTCAGAGCTGTTGAGAGAGGGAGTCACGGCACTCCCAGAGTCTTCAGTCAGAGCTGTTGAGAGAGGGAGTCACAGCACTCCCAGAGTCTTCAGTCAGCTGTTGAGAGAGGGAGTCACAGCACTCCCAGAGTCTTCAGTCAGAGCTGTTGAGAGAGGGAGTCACGGCACTCCCAGGGTCTTCAGTCAGCTGTTGAGAGAGGGAGTCACGGCACTCCCAGAGTCTTCAGTCAGAGCTGTTGAGAGAGGGAGTCACGGCACTCCCAGAGTCTTCAGTCAGCTGTTGAGAGAGGGAGTCACAGCACTCCCAGAGTCTTCAGTCAGCTGTTGAGAGAGGGAGTCACGGCACTCCCAGAGTCTTCAGTCAGCTGTTGAGAGAGGGAGTCACGGCACTCCCAGAGTCTTCAGTCAGAGCTGTTGAGAGAGGGAGTCACAGCACTCCCAGAGTCTTCAGTCAGCTGTTGAGAGAGGGAGTCACGGCACTCCCAGAGTCTTCAGTCAGCTGTTGAGAGAGGGAGTCACGGCACTCCCAGGGTCTTCAGTCAGAGCTGTTGAGAGAGGGAGTCACGGCACTCCCAGAGTCTTCAGTCAGAGCTGTTGAGAGAGGGAGTCACGGCACTCCCAGAGTCTTCAGTCAGCTGTTGAGAGAGGGAGTCACGGCACTCCCAGAGTCTTCAGTCAGCTGTTGAGAGAGGGAGTCACAGCACTCCCAGGGTCTTCAGTCAGCTGTTGAGAGAGGGAGTCACAGCACTCCCATAGTCTTCAGTCAGCTGTTGAGAGAGGGAGTCACGGCACTCCCAGAGTCTTCAGTCAGAGCTGTTGAGAGAGGGAGTCACGGCACTCCCAGAGTCTTCAGTCAGAGCTGTTGAGAGAGGGAGTCACGGCACTCCCAGAGTCTTCCTTTGTTAAGTTAGTCTTATCGTTTTATTGCCAAAACCTCAAACCTCAAACTGATTCGGAAGTAGTGTCAGTTGTGTTGCATCATCAGCTAATGTTCTCTGCGTCTTCCTCAGTGATTCGTGTCCTCTTTTTGACTCTTTGGATTGATTGATTGAAATATTTATTAACAGTTTGCAGAATTACAGTACATTTCAAGCACAACTCAATACAAAAACTGTTAACTGTGTGAGTGGACGACCCAATAAAGCATTACACTTGTTTACAAGAGGGTCCACCATGTTCAATTCATCAAAACATTTAGAGACGTACAAATATACACTTCTCTATAGTCAAAGAACAGAACAGGAATTCATCATAAAGGAGGTAAAAAGGGAAAAGAAACATATAGGGCCAGTTTCAAATTGCAGCCGTAGGTGCCCTTTGAGAGCGGTTTTGAAGGAGTCAAGGGATTGGCATGTCTTAATGACTGTTGGTAGGGCGTTCCACATTTTGGTGGCATAGGAGCGAAAATAATTTAGTCCCTTTGTGCCGATCGGATCGACCAGTACTTCTCAAACATCACGCGACCGAATCGCATCGCAGTGACATCAAAGAGTGTCCTTCCTGACCTCCTCGTTAACTGAGATCAATGAGTTATCTCCTCGTTAACTGAGATCAAAGAGTGTCCTTCCTGACCTCGTTAACACTGAGATCAAAGAGTCTCCTTCCTGACCTCCTCGTTAACACTGAGATCAAAGAGTGTCCTTCCTGACCTCGTTAACACTGAGATCAAAGAGTGTCCTTCCTGACCTCCTCGTTAACACTGAGATCAAAGAGTGTCCTTCCTGACCTCCTCGTTAACACTGACATCAAAGAGTGTCCTTCCTGACCTCCTCGTTAACACTGACATCAAAGAGTGTCCTTCCTGACCTCCTCGTTAACTGAGATCAAAGAGTGTCTTTCCTGACCTCCTCGTTAACTGAGATCAAAGAGTGTCTTTCCTGACCTCCTCGTTAACTGAGATCAAAGAGTGTCCTTCCTGACCACCTCGTTAACTGAGATCAAAGAGTGTCCTTCCTGACCTCCTCGTTAACTGACATCAAAGAGTGTCCTTCCTGACCTCCTCGTTAACTGAGATCAAAGAGTGTCCTTCCTGACGTCGTTAACTGAGATCAAAGAGTGTCCTTCCTGACCTCCTCGTTAACTGACATCAAAGAGTGTCCTTCCTGACCTCCTCGTTAACTGAGATCAAAGAGTGTCCTTCCTGACGTCGTTAACTGAGATCAAAGAGTGTCCTTCCTGACCTCCTCGTTAACTGAGATCAAAGAGTGTCCTTCCTGACGTCGTTAACTGAGATCAAAGAGTGTCCTTCCTGACCTCCTCGTTAACTGACATCAAAGAGTGTCCTTCCTGACCTCCTCGTTAACACTGAGATCAAAGAGTGTCCTTCCTGACCTCCTCGTTAACACTGAGATCAAAGAGTGTCCTTCCTGACCTCCTCGTTAACACTGAGAACAAAGAGTGTCCTTCCTGACCTCCTCGTTAACTGAGATCAAAGAGTGTCCTTCCTGACCTCCTCGTTAACTGACATCAAAGAGTGTCCTTCCTGACCACCTCGTTAACTGACATCAAAGAGTGTCCTTCCTGACCACCTCGTTAACTGAGATCAAAGAGTGTCCTTCCTGACCACCTCGTTAACTGACATCAAAGAGTGTCCTTCCTGACCTCGTTAACTGAGATCAAAGAGTGTCCTTCCTGACCTCCTCGTTAAACAGCTCTGATTACAGTTCAGCACTTTTTGTTTGTTTGTTGGTTTCACTCCTCATGTTTTAATATGAATATGTTATATAACTCTATGCAGTACTAAGGATGTTTTAATATGAATATGTTATATAACTCTATGCCGTACTAAAGATGTTTACCTCTAAAGCCTTCTGTATGTCACGTTTTGATTATTTTATTTCGCTGCCAAATGATTGTTGAACTCACTCAGACAGCCATATTCCGTTTGTCCTTTTATGTAGAAACGGAACATTTAGAGCCACTGCTATCAATCTCTGACTCTCGTTATTAAACCCAATTCCCGCCAGCATTCATTAATCCCTCGATAGCGTATTGCCAAGGTTTAATCGCGCGTAACACTTACTTTGAAGAGCCATATACCCGTAACCGGATGTTACAATGACAAACTGCTGTGTGTGGTTGTGGTGTCATGACCGGTTGTTGTTGTCTCGGTCGGTAATGAAAACCCGACCGCGAGTATCACAGCGCCTGCTACAGGCCGTTGAAAACCCTTGTTTTCACCAGAAACGGCCCCCTCAATGTCGTTTCTGAGATACAGGGCTTTGAATGCAGGGTTTAGAATGGAAGTGGATGCGCGCGCATCTTCAAAATGGCCACAGCCACTGTCCCACTTTGTGTTGATGCGGGTAGCAACATTAGCTAACGATACGATCTGATTAAAACATGGATTAAAGAATACAAGCCCTGGAACCCGAGAATCTCGGGTTTGGCGGGCTAGGACCCTACGCGTTCCTCGTTTATGGCAGGCTTCGTATTAAAGTGCCGGTCGCTTGGTGTTCGGGACAAATATTTTGTATAAATCCTACAGGATATTATAGGATTTCTGTTCCCAGACAGAGTTATATTTTATTTTTGGGTGAGAACAAGCTATATTCAACGGCCAATAACTAAAGATCTCTGTGACGGGTGCTTGTGTTTGGTTAGACCAGTTGTTCCCAAAGTGGGGTCCGGGGACCCCCAAGGGTCCTTGAGGGAGTTCCCCAGATAAATGATAGTTTGTCAGACTCATGACTGCAGAGCTGTCGGTATGTCTAACATGTTGTCAGACTCATGACTGCAGAGCTGTCGGTATGTCTAACAACATGTTGTCAGACTCATGACTGCAGAGCTGTCGGTATGTCTAACAACATGTTGTCAGACTCATGACTGCAGAGCTGTCGGTATGTCTAACAACATGTTGTCAGACTCATGACTGCAGAGCTGTCGGTATGTCTAACATGTTGTCAGACTCATGACTGCAGAGCTGTCGGTATGTCTAACAACATGTTGTCAGACTCATGACTGCAGAGCTGTCGGTATGTCTAACATGTTGTCAGACTCATGACTGTAGAGCTGTCGGTATGTCTAACATGTTGTCAGACTCATGACTGCAGAGCTGTCGGTATGTCTAACAACATGTTGTCAGACTCATGACTGCAGAGCTGTCGGTATGTCTAACAACATGTTGTCAGACTCATGACTGTAGAGCTGTCGGTATGTCTAACAACATGTTGTCAGACTCATGACTGCAGAGCTGTCGGTATGTCTAACAACATGTTGTCAGACTCATGACTGTAGAGCTGTCGGTATGTCTAACAACATGTTGTCAGACTCATGACTGTAGAGCTGTCGGTATGTCTAACAACATGTTGTCAGACTCATGACTGCAGAGCTGTCGGTATGTCTAACATGTTGTCAGACTCATGACTGTAGAGCTGTCGGTATGTCTAACATGTTGTCAGACTCATGACTGCAGAGCTGTCGGTATGTCTAACATGTTGTCAGACTCATGACTGTAGAGCTGTCGGTATGTCTAACATGTTGTCAGACTCATGACTGCAGAGCTGTCGGTATGTCTAACATGTTGTCAGACTCATGACTGCAGAGCTGTCGGTATGTCTAACAACATGTTGTCAGACTCATGACTGCAGAGCTGTCGGTATGTCTAACATGTTGTCAGACTCATGACTGTAGAGCTGTCGGTATGTCTAACAACATGTTGTCAGACTCATGACTGTAGAGCTGTCGGTATGTCTAACATGTTGTCAGACTCATGACTGTAGAGCTGTCGGTATGTCTAACAACATGTTGTCAGACTCATGACTGCAGAGCTGTCGGTATGTCTAACAACATGTTGTCAGACTCATGACTGCAGAGCTGTCGGTATGTCTAACATGTTGTCAGACTCATGACTGCAGAGCTGTCGGTATGTCTAACATGTTGTCAGACTCATGACTGTAGAGCTGTCGGTATGTCTAACAACATGTTGTCAGACTCATGACTGTAGAGCTGTCGGTATGTCTAACAACATGTTGTCAGACTCATGACTGTAGAGCTGTCGGTATGTCTAACAACATGTTGTCAGACTCATGACTGTAGAGCTGTCGGTATGTCTAACAACATGTTGTCAGACTCATGACTGTAGAGCTGTCGGTATGTCTAACAACATGTTGTCAGACTCATGACTGTAGAGCTGTCGGTATGTCTAACAACATGTTGTCAGACTCATGACTGTAGAGCTGTCGGTATGTCTAACATGTTGTCAGACTCATGACTGCAGAGCTGTCGGTATGTCTAACAACATGTTGTCAGACTCATGACTGTAGAGCTGTCGGTATGTCTAACAACATGTTGTCAGACTCATGACTGTAGAGCTGTCGGTATGTCTAACATGTTGTCAGACTCATGACTGCAGAGCTGTCGGTATGTCTAACAACATGTTGTCAGACTCATGACTGCAGAGCTGTCGGTATGTCTAACAACATGTTGTCAGACTCATGACTGCAGAGCTGTCGGTATGTCTAACAACATGTTGTCAGACTCATGACTGTAGAGCTGTCGGTATGTCTAACATGTTGTCAGACTCATGACTGTAGAGCTGTCGGTATGTCTAACATGTTGTCAGACTCATGACTGCAGAGCTGTCGGTATGTCTAACAACATGTTGTCAGACTCATGACTGCAGAGCTGTCGGTATGTCTAACATGTTGTCAGACTCATGACTGCAGAGCTGTCGGTATGTCTAACAACATGTTGTCAGACTCATGACTGCAGAGCTGTCGGTATGTCTAACAACATGTTGTCAGACTCATGACTGCAGAGCTGTCGGTATGTCTAACAACATGTTGTCAGACTCATGACTGTAGAGCTGTCGGTATGTCTAACATGTTGTCAGACTCATGACTGTAGAGCTGTCGGTATGTCTAACATGTTGTCAGACTCATGACTGCAGAGCTGTCGGTATGTCTAACAACATGTTGTCAGACTCATGACTGCAGAGCTGTCGGTATGTCTAACAACATGTTGTCAGACTCATGACTGCAGAGCTGTCGGTATGTCT
>NC_136809.1:2342600-2350100 GCF_951216825.1 Electrona antarctica | reverse complement strand
GTGCTACGAGGCTGAGGACACTCAGATATTAGTGTGTTTTATTGATAACAGGTATGAGTGTCAGAGTTAATCAACTACAGCCGTGCAGATAACATTCACATTCACAAATACTAGCTCAGCACTGTCTCACACACACACACACACACACACACACACGCACACACGCACACACACAGAAATAGGCACACGCGTGCACATACTTTATGCACAGCCACATGCTCTACACGTGTACAATAATACACGACTTTGATGTTGATTGCACGTCAACACCATGACTCCCTCCCTCTCTCGCCCTCTCGCCCTCTCTCTCTCTGTCTGACACACATACACACTTACAGTAGCCCCTCCCCGCTGCGTGCGGGCGTGTGTGTGTGTGTGCGCTCTGTGTGTGTGTGTGTCAGTTTGTACTCGGAGTGTGAACTCTAAGGCTGTGATTCATTTAACGAGGAGCTGATCAGAAGCTCTTTATCCACAGCGCCGTTCAGTTCTTTTTTTTTAGACTTAGTCTTTTGAATGACACGACATTTTAGTCCCATTTTAGTCATCTAGAAGTGTTAGCGTTAGTGAGTCTTAGGAGACTAAGTGTTAGCGTTAGTGCAGTCTTATTTTAGTCATCTGGAAGTGTTAGCGTTAGTGAGTCTTAGGAGACTAAGTGTTAGCGTTAGTGCAGTCTTATTTTAGTCATCTGGAAGTGTTAGCGTTAGTGAGTCTTAGGAGACTAAGTGTTAGCGTTAGTGCAGTCTTATTTTAGTCATCTGGAAGTGTTAGCGTTAGTGAGTCTTAGGAGACAATCTTAGTCTCTTCTTAGTCTTAATTTCATTCAGATTTGATCTCAGACTTTTTGAACAACACATTTAGTTTTAGTCATCTGTTAGTGTTGGTGTAGTCTTAGGAGACTAAATATCAAAATATTAGTCTTTTAGTCTTAGTCTTTGTGTTAATTTTGACAGGAAATTCAGATTTGATCTCAGACTTTTTGAACAACACATTTAGTTTTAGCCCTATTTTAGTCTTCTGAAATTGTTTTAGTCTTAGTCGACTAAATATCAACATATTATAGTCTGTTAGTCTTTTAGTCTGTTAGACTAAATTAACGGTGATCCAGAGAGTTTTACAACGAGCAGCCGGAGGTCAACATGAGGATACGACTGCTGGCCGCGGTGGGGCGGGCCGCAGTGGGGCTGGCCGCGGTGGGACTGGCCGCCGCGCTGTGCGCTGCGTGTCTGTGTGTGTGCGCGGGCGCCACGCGTGCCGACGACAAGCCTCCCATCCCCGGGAAGGACATTAAGCCTCCCATCCCCGAGAAGGACGGAGTTCTGCAGCTGAAGAAGTCCAACTTCAACCGAGCTCTGAGGAAACACAAGGCGCTGCTCGTGCACTTCTGTGAGTACGCTGTACGCACGCACGCACACACACAATTTACTATTTACAATTTAGGCATTTAGCAGACGCTCTTAACCCATTTTGACCTGAGATTAGATTCTAAAAATGTCTTCTACATCCTGACAGTTTTCTGAAAAAGATATGATTCTATGTCAGTGGTTGTTCGATTTTTCAAAAATAGCAGACCTACAAGCTCATAGTGCGCCACTCGGTGCCGCGCTACGAGCTTGGAGATCTGCTATTTTTCAATAGCTAAAGTATAACATAATGCTAACACCAACAGGGGTTCCCGCCCAAAATGGGTTTAATCCAGAGTGATTTACATTAAAGGGTAAGACCACTTTTTTGAGAGGTTTGGGTTGTTTTCTTACCTTATTATGGGCAAACTATTCCATTCCATAAGCGGTAGCCTACTACGGCGTTCCCAACTCTCGCGGGGACGTCTTGCGAGGTTTCGTTTGTAAACAGAAGTCTCCACGCTGTTTGAGATGCACCCAGCTGCAGCCTCGCATACGAGCTGTCCCAGACACAGACAAAGATTCTTCTAAAGTGTCTTCTAAAGTGTCTCCCTCAAACACGTCCATTGTGTATGTTTTTTGTGACAAGTGGACGAGATCAAATCCATTTGTTTACATCCCCGTTGTGGCTTAACACTCCCAGCGCCCAGGACGAAGTTCTTTGTCCTTTCTATTAGTAACGCCCGACGCCCAGGACAAAGTCTTGTCCAAAAGACGAAGTTTATTGATATGAGAACGGATCGCATGGCTAAATGGTAAAATGGTAAATGTTGCATTTATATAGCGCCTTTATCCAAGGCGCTTTACATAGATTGTGCATTACATTCACCCATTCACACACACATTCATACACCTTTACATAGATTGTGCATTACATTCACCCATTCACACACACATTCATACACCTTTACATAGATTGTGCATTACATTCACCCATTCACACACACATTCATACACCTTTACATAGATTGTGCATTACATTCACCCATTCACACACACATTCATACACCGATGCCGGAGGAAACCATGCAAGGCACCAACCTGCACATCAGGAGCAATTAGGGGTTCAGTGTCTTGCTCAAGGACACTTCAACGCTAACTCTGGGGGAGCCCGGGTTCAAACTGCCAACCTTGCGGTTGCCATCCAGCCACTCTACCCCTGAGCCACCGCCGCCCCTCAGCCTGGGAGCGCCTGTTGGGCAATCCTCGGTGACGCGCAAGAGTGAGACGTCATCGGAAAACTCCCTCCCCTGTTTAGCTGATGAAAACGAAAATCTTAAAACGTTCATAACTCGCGATCTAAATCATCCCGTCTAATTATGAAAAAATATCCTGTGTTAGACGGCGCTCCGCGGTCCAGTCGCTAGTCGCGATAGATGTATTCTTGTCTCCCGTTGTTGTCGATCGACTCTAGAGTGGTGTGGCTATTGTTAGCTGCTACACACACATCATCAACAACTCCGTCCGGAAAAGGGGTCCGTGTTCATAAATGGAATGGCCGCTATAATGTAATGGATTAAATAACTCTATAATGTAATGGATTAAATAACTCTGATTAAAGTGTTAAATTAACAGCATTCCAATAATACACTTCAGGAGTGGGTGACTGGGTAGGATACAGTTTTGGTCCAATCGGATCGTTTTTTTTACTCAACGCGAACAGCAGTGATTCGGTCACTGATATGGAAACTTGGGTATTTCAGAAAACTGTCAGGATTTAGAAGACATTTTTAGAATCTGATCTCAGGTCAAAATGGGTTAAATGTCTATATATCCGTCCATACATCCAATCAGAAAAGTCCTATCTGAATGACAGCTCCATACATCCAATCAGAAAAGTCCTATCTGATTGACAGCTCCATACATCCAATCAGAAAAGTCCTATCTGATTGACAGCTCCATACATCCAATCAGAAAAGTCCTATCTGATTGACAGCTCCATACATCCAATCAGAAAAGTCCTATCTGATTGACAGCCCATACATCCAATCAGAAAAGTCCTATCTGATTGACAGCCCATACATCCAATCAGAAAAGTCCTATCTGATTGAGAGCCCATTCATCCAATCAGAAAAGTCCTATCTGATATAATCCTGATGACTACAAAACAATGACTACAACATGACTCGAAATGGAATCGAAATGGAATGCTGCCCAGGGTAGATACCCTCACACAAAACATGCAGTAATCCTGGTCTCTATACTTCCTTGTGTGTGTGTGTGTGTGTGTGTGTGTGTGTGTGTGTGTGTGTGTGTGTGTGTGTGTGTGTGTGTGTGTGTGTGTGTGTGTGTGTGTGTGTGTGTGTGTGTGTGTGTGTGTGTGTGTGTGTGTGTGTGTGTGTGTACAGACGCTCCTCTCTCGGGCGACGCCCAGCGGGTGTCTGATGCGTTCCAGGGGGCGGCGGCAGAGCTGCGGGGGTCGGAGGTCATGTTCGGGGTGGTGGACGCCACTCAGGAGAAGGAGCTTCTCAAAGAGCTGAACGCTACGACCCCCGTGACCTTGTTCCTGAACGGAGACAAGAAGACCCCTGTGCACTGTCCTAGTATGCACACGCACACACACACACACACACACACACACACACACACACAGCCTGTTCACTGTCCTAGTATGTACACACACACACACACACACACACAGCCTGTTCACTGTCCTAGTATGTACACACACACACACACACACACACACACACACACACACACACACACACACACACAGCCTGTTCACTGTCCTAGTATGTACACACACACACACACACACACACACACACACACACACACACACACACACACACACACACACACACACACACACACACACACACACACACACACACACACACACACACACACACACAGCCTGTTCACTGTCCTAGTATGTACACACACACACACACACACACACACACACACACACACACGCACACACAGCCTGTTCACTGTCCTTGTATGTACACACACACACGCACACGCACACACACACACACACACACACACACACACACACAGCCTGTTCACTGTCCTAGTATGTACACACACACACACACACACACACACACACACACACGCACACGCACACACACACACAGCCTGTTCACTGTCCTAGTATTGTCATAGCTGGCTCATGCTATGGCAACGATTGGGAGACAGGAGACAGCGCAACAGTATAAGAAACTGTATTTATTAACAAGTAGGCCTATACATACAACTTGGAGTACAACATAACCAGGCAACGGATCCTATGAGGTGTGGAGTCAGCAATCAGTGGTGTGGTGGTGATGGATGTGTGGCACATGGTGTGGTGTGTGTGTGGATGGAAAGAATAAGGTAAACATAGTTCTATAAGGGCATGGAGGCAAGCAGGCAGTGGAGGCACAGACAGCAGGTCTGCCTCTTCTGGATCTCTCTGTGGGAATGGCAGGGGGATTGCTTTTATAGAGGCACCGGGCCCAGGTGCACTCCAATGAGCAATCCAGATGGAATGGAATGCCCCACCCAGGCTCACCTATAGGGAGACAATTAGGCAGGTACTCCCTAACTACTTCACAGTCTGTGCATCTATATGTGTGGGGCATCACACCCCCCCCCCTTAAAGTCGTGGTCCCACTAGGACCCACGGCTCCCCACTTAACATGGAATTAATTAACTACAAGTTAATCAAACATATAAACAAAACATAATCAATGAAGTGCACTTTATATCAATTAAATGTACATAATGTTAACATTAGCTTTTACCATGGTTTTCCTACATTTTAAAATACTTTTAACCCTAGAGTGCAATAACACTCAGCACCCTGGCCCTGCAACACCCTGGACTCTCCTCCCCCCTCAATGGCTGGATCTGGTGTTTTAGCTATAGCAATACGGCCACCAGGGAGCAGGACAGGCCAGGGGTCACAACCCCAGGTGGATCTGGTGTTTTAGCTATAGCAATACGGCCACCAGGGAGCAGGACAGGCCAGGGGTCACAACCCCAGGTGCACTAAAAAAAACAGAGGACATCAAGTATTAGAGAACCATCATACAGAAGCACCCAGACAAATCTCGACACCAAATAGTTTGTCCTCTACTCAGTCACTTCCATTGACTGAGCAGAAGGACACATGGTGACTGACTGACGACCATAGCAAGGCCTTAACAGGTTTACATGACACAACTGACTTGCTTTGCGTAGATTAGGAGTGGAAATTATGTAGCCGACTTTAGACACACGCTCGACAACAGTGTATGGCCCCATGAGCCTCGCTTGGAAAGGCAAAAGAGCCAACACGTGTTCGCCGGGTCTGAACTCCCGACGTTCAGCCCGTCGACCAAATGAATGCTTCATTTTCACTTTAGAATTTACAATGACATCTTTGGTAGGCTCAGGAGAACCCGCCCGATTTAACAGTACTGGTGATGACACATTTCCCCACACGCTCCCCCCAGCATGCATGTTACCCAGGAGAACATCAACCCCAGCCACAGGTAACGCCGCGCGCAACGCCACTTCCACCTCGCCCTGAACCAGACCACACTCGAGATCTAGCTTGTGTATAGGAGAAGGGATTGTGGACATGCCCATACCACGGCTCAACATGACACGCCCTGTAGCCGACTGTGAAGAGAATGGTAGGACTGAGTCAAGAACATACGTGCCCTGCGCCGCCGTGTCTCTCAGAATTGTCACAGGCACTTTCTCCTGTGAGCCCACAAGAGAGATAAACCCCCTTTCCACAAACGGTCGATACGTCTCATCTACACCGCCGAGACTACTCCCGCTCTCATGTAAAGGACTTACCGACCTCACATATGACACCGGCGCACAAGCCGCAGCTGACTTCACCTCTGTTGTTTCTCTTTGTTTCCATGCGTAACAGTGTGGTTTAATGTGACCTCTCTTGCCACAATAGTGACATGTTTTGTCACCGTCACGAGCAGCCCAACTTTTCCCGTCCTCCGTGTTAACATTTCCCTTGAAAGGTGCGCTGCGACCGCCGTCCCCATGGCTTGATTCAATGTTCCCCTGGTGCGTAATTTGGGCACCCTGTGGTTCCCAGTCTCGGTGCGTCAACACGTATTGATCAGCCAAAGCGGCAGCTTCTGCTACAGTTTTAACCTGCTGTTCCGTGAGATAAGTTGCTATCTGACTCGGAATTGCATTTTTAAACTGCTCTAGCAGCAACAAATCACACAACCCCTCGCATGTGTCCCCCCCTGCAGTCATACGCCAGCGGTTAAAGTTAATCACAGATCCCCGCGAGAATTCCAAATATGACTGTTCGTCACCTTTTCTGTTATTCCTAAAGCGCTGACGATAACTTTCAGGTATCATCTCATACGCCTTAAGGATAGCAGACTTAACAGTTGCATAGCTTAAACAATCAGTTACTGATAACGCTGAATAAGCCTCCTGCGCCCTCCCCGTAAGAACACACTGCAGCATCACAGTCCGGTCTGCATCAGGCCAACCTCTCGAGTCTGCCAGTCTTTCAAACAGTGAAAAAAAAGTTTCAGGTTCCCTCTCATTGAATTTTGGCATCAACCTCAAATTACCCACCAAATCAAACTGCCTGTTTTCTGAATTAGAGGCTCTCCCTCCACTGTCCAAAAACGTCTGATCCATTTTCCCCTCTTTAACAAGCTCCAACTTCTCCCTCTGCAAGTCAACTCTCATTCTCTCAGTTTCAAGTCTCCCTTTTTCTTGCTCAGCTTTAGCTCTCTCAGTCTCCATTTGGATAAGCATAAGCTCCTTTTGCTGTTCAAATGAAAAACCCGGATTTGCCTTTAAACTTTGAATAGGCAGTAGCCCATGAGCAGCCGCACCACCTCCCTCTTTTTCCTCAGGCTCCGACGGCAAAACATCTGCGTCTTCTAAATTGGCCATTAATATTAACTTTAGCGTATGCAATTTGCGTCTCCTGTCCCCAATGTCAATGTGATAGTGATCAGCGATTTCGAATAACTGATCCTTTGTACAGTCATTTAATAACTCAACTGACGGCGACGCCACAAATTCACCAATTTCAGCCATCATGTACAACGTTTGGATAAATAGACACAGATTAAATAACACAGCGATGTAACTTTACACAGAGTAACCCCAAACAAAAAGAGCG
>NC_136809.1:2307600-2337600 GCF_951216825.1 Electrona antarctica | reverse complement strand
TCAAGGACCCCTGGGGGTCCCCTGACCACGGGGACCATGTGGAACCCCCTCAAGGCCCCCTTGGGGTCCCCTGGCCACCATGGACCAAGTGGAACCCCCTCAAGGACCCCTGGGGGTCCCCGGGCCACCGGGGACCACCTGGGACCCCCTCAAGGACCCCTGGGGGTCCCCTGACCACGGGGACCATGTGGAACCCCCTCAAGGACCCCTGTGGGTCCCCGGGCCACCATGGACCACCTGGAACCCCCTCAAGGACCCCTGTGGGTCCCCGGGCCACCATGGACCACCTGGAACCCCCTCAAGGACCCCTGGGGGTCCCCGGGCCACCATGGACCACCTGGAACCCCCTCAAGGACCCCTGGTTTATATCATGGATAAACAGCACATGAATAATTATGTAAATCTTCCCCCTTTTCGGGCGATAACGGGCGATAATTAGTGTGTGTGTGTGTGTGTGTGTGTGTGTGTGTGTGTGTGTGTGTGTGTGTGTGTGTGTGTGTGTAGGACACACATCAGGACTACATCCAGATGTTCCACTCTGCAGCGGTCGACCTTCCAGACACGCCCTTCTCTCTGTCCCACGATGATGACCTCATCAAAAAGTATGACATCGCACATGATGTCATACTGCTGCTCAGGAAGGTATGGCGCGCACGCACGCACGCACGCACGCACGCACGCACGCACGCACGCACGCACGCACACACGCACCATTTTACAGTACGAGTTTTTGACTAACATGTTTCTTGTGACACATTTTGTCCCTCTTTGTGCGTGCGTGCGTGCGTGCGCGCGTGTGCGTGTGTGTGCGTGCGTGCGTGCAGTCTAAGCTGGTCCAGTCCTATAAGGTCAAAGGTCAGACGTCTAAAGAGGATCTGCTGAAATTCATCAGTGTCTATCACATGGACCTGGTGACGGAGTATGATGGACAGGTACCTGTCTGTCTGTCTGTGTGTCTCTGTCTGTCTGTCTGTCTGTCTGTCTGTCTGTCTGTCTGTCTGTCTGTCTGTCTGTCTGTCTGTCTGTGTGAGGTGGTGGCTCCTGATGCACTGTGGGTAGTGTAGTTTTAACTCAGTGTCAGGTGGTGGCTCCTGATGCACTGTGGGTAGTGTAGTTTTAACTCAGTGTCAGGTGGTGGCTCCTGATGCACTGTGGGTAGTGTAGTTTTAACTCAGTGTCAGGTGGTGGCTCCTGATGCACTGTGGGTAGTGTAGTGTGAACTCAGTGTCAGGTGGTGGCTCCTGATGCACTGTGGGTAATGTAGTGAGGTTGTGCAACTGGCTCCTGGGGCGTGTTCTTTCACCATCTATACCAACTCAATTCATCATTTATGATGAATTCCTGTTCTGTTCTTTGACTACATAGAAGTGTCTATTTGTACGTCTCTAAATGTTTTGATTAATTGAACAAGGTGGACCCTCTTGTAAACAAGTGTAATGCTTTATGGCGTCATCCACTCACAGTTAACAGTCTTTGTATTGAGTTGTGCTTGAAATGTACTGTAATTCTGCAAACTGTTAATACATATTTCAATCAATTCAATCAATCAAAACTCCCTCCACCAATAAATAGCAGATCTACAAGCTCATGAAGCTGATTCTGTCTGTCTGTCTGTCTGTCTGTCTGTCTGTCTGTCTGTCTGCCTGTCTGCCTGTCTGCCTGTATGTCTGCCTGTCTGTCTGTCTGTCTGTCTGTCTGTCTGTCTGCCTGTCTGTCTGCCTGTCTGCCTGTCTGTCTGCCTGTCTGTATGTCTGTCTGTCTGTCTGTCTGTATGTCTGTCTGTCTGTCTGTCTGCCTGCCTGTCTGTCTGTCTGTATGTCTGTCTGCCTGTCTGTCTGTATGTCTGTCTGCCTGTCTGTCTGTATGTCTGTCTGCCTGTCTGTCTGTCTGTCTGTATGTCTGTCTGCCTGTCTGTCTGCCTGCCTGTCTGTCTGTCTGTCTCTCCATCCCAGACAGCGTCTCAGATCCTGATGTCTCCAGTGATGAGTCATGCTGTTCTGTTCGCCAACAAGAGCTCTGATGACTTTAAGAGCGTTTACACAGCCTTCCACACCGCGGCACGGGACCTGAGGATGAAGGTGCACGCACGCACGCACGCAAGCACGCACGCACGCACGCACGCACGCAAGCAAGCACGCACGCACACAAGCATGCACGCACACAAACTTCAGAATGTTTGTGCTATGAGTATGGGCCATTCCTGCCACCTGCTGGCTGCATTGTGCTATGAGTATGGGCCATTCCTGCCACCTGCTGGCTGCATTGTGCTATGAGTATGGGCCATTCCTGCCACCTGCTGGCTGCATTGTGCTATGAGTATGGGCCATTCCTGCCACCTGCTGGCTGCATTGTGCTATGAGTATGGGCCATTCCTGCCACCTGCTGGCTGCATTGTGCTATGAGTATGGGCCATTCCTGCCACCTGCTGGCTGCATTGTGCTATGAGTATGGGCCATTCCTGCCACCTGCTGGCTGCATTGTGCTATGAGTATGGGCCATTCCTGCCACCTGCTGGCTGCATTGTGCTATGAGTATGGGCCATTCCTGCCACCTGCTGGCTGCATTGTGCTATGAGTATGGGCCATTCCTGCCACCTGCTGGCTGCATTGTGCTATGAGTATGGGCCATTCCTGCCACCTGCTGGCTGCATTGTGCACGGCACCACAGAGGCCTATCTACTGTATGTGATGCAGGTACTTCCTAGAGTACTTCTACTCAGAGTCACAGGTACTTCCTAGAGTACTTCTACTCAGGGTCAGAGGTACTTCCTAGAGTACTTCTACTCAGGGTCACAGGTACTTCCTAGAGTACTTCTACTCAGGGTCACAGGTACTTCCTAGAGTACTTCTACTCAGGGTCAGAGGTACTTCCTAGAGTACTTCTACTCAGGGTCAGAGGTACTTCCTAGAGTACTTCTACTCAGGGTCACAGGTACTTCCTAGAGTACTTCTACTCAGGGTCAGAGGTACTTCCTAGAGTACTTCTACTCAGGGTCACAGGTACTTCCTAGAGTACTTCTACTCAGGGTCAGAGGTACTTCCTAGAGTACTTCTACTCAGAGTCACAGGTACTTCCTAGAGTACTTCTACTCAGGGTCAGAGGTACTTCCTAGAGTACTTCTACTCAGAGTCACAGGTACTTTTGAGAGAGTACTTCTACTCCAACTCAGAGTCCAACTTTGGCCTCTTTAAGTCCTTACTAATAATCCATAATAAATTAATACATGATGGATACGGTCAGGGGTCAGGGTCAGGGGTCAGGGTCAGGGTCAGGGTCAGTAGGCCTGTTCAGGGAGGGGTCAGGGGTCAGGGTCAGTAGGCCTGTTCAGGGAGGGGTCAGGGGTCAGGGTCAGTAGGCCTGTTCAGGGAGGGGTCAGGGGTCAGGGTCAGTAGGCCTGTTCAGGGAGGGGTCAGGGGTCAGGGTCAGTAGGCCTGTTCAGGGAGGGGTCAGGGGTCAGGGTCAGTAGGCCTGTTCAGGGAGGGGTCAACCTAGATGGTTATTAGGGTTAGGGTCAGGGTCAGTAGGCCTGTTCAGGGAGGGGTCAGGGGTCAGGGTCAGTAGGCCTGTTCAGGGAGGGGTCAGGGTCAGTAGGCCTGTTCAGGGAGGGGTCAACCTAGATGGTTATTAGGGTTAGGGTTAGGGTCAGGGTCAGTAGGCCTGTTCAGGGAGGGGTCAACCTAGATGGTTATTAGGGTTAGGGTTAGGGTCAGGGTCAGTAGGCCTGTTCAGGGAGGGGTCAACCTAGATGGTTATTAGGGTTAGGGTTAGGGTCAGGGTCAGTAGGCCTGTTCAGGGAGGGGTCAACCTAGATGGTTATTAGGGTTAGGGTTAGGGTCAGGGTCAGTAGGCCTGTTCAGGGAGGGGTCAACCTAGATGGTTATTAGGGTTAGGGTTAGGGTCAGTAGGCCTGTTCAGGGAGGGGTCAGGGGTCAGGGTCAATAGGCCTGTTCAGGGAGGGGTCAACCTACATGGTTGTTAGGGTCAGGGTCAGGGTCAGGGTCAGTAGGCCTGTTCAGGGAGGGGTCAACCTAGATGGTTAATGAATACCTTAATAGATTTAATATTGTGAGCTTGTAGATCTGATCAATCCGATGAATTAACACATTCTGGACGGGAAACCCTTTTGGTGTTTTAAAGGAGAATTCCTTGCTAGAAGGCTTTCTTACCTTTCTTTGTAGTTGTTACGTCCCCAACAAAGAGGTCCAGGTGTTATTTGTAGTTGTTACATCCCCACCAAAGAGGTCCAGGTGTTATTTGTAGTCGTTATGTCCCCACCAAAGAGGTCCAGGTGTTATTTGTAGTTGTTATGTCCCCACCAAAGAGGTCCAGGTGTTTTTGTAGTTGTTGCGTCCCCACCAAATAGGTCCAGGTGTTTTTGTAGTCGTTACGTCCCCACCAAAGAGGTCCAGGTGTTATTTGTAGTCGTTACGTCCCCACCAAATAGGTCCAGGTGTTATTTGTAGTTGTTACGTCCCCACCAAAGAGGTCCAGGTGTTATTTGTAGTTGTTGCGTCCCCACCAAAGAGGTCCAGGTGTTATTTGTAGTCGTTACGTCCCCACCAAAGAGGTCCAGGTGTTATTTGTAGTCGTTACGTCCCCACCAAAGAGGTCCAGGTGTTATTTGTAGTTGTTACGTCCCCACCAAAGAGGTCCAGGTGTTTTTGTAGTTTTTACGTCCCCACCAAAGAGGTCCAGGTGTTTTTGTAGTCGTTACGTCCCCACCAAAGAGGTCCAGGTGTTATTTGTAGTCGTTACGTCCCCACCAAAGAGGTCCAGGTGTTTTTGTAGTCGTTACGTCCCCACCAAAGAGGTCCAGGTGTTATTTGTAGTCGTTACGTCCCCACCAAAGAGGTCCAGGTGTTATTTGTAGTTGTTACGTCCCCACCAAAGAGGTCCAAGTGTTATTTGTAGTTGTTGCGTCCCCACCAAAGAGGTCCAGGTGTTATTTGTAGTCGTTACGTCCCCACCAAAGAGGTCCAGGTGTTATTTGTAGTCGTTACGTCCCCACCAAAGAGGTCCAGGTGTTTTTGTAGTTGTTACGTCCCCACCAAAGAGGTCCAGGTGTTTTTATAGTCGTTACGTCCCCACCAAAGAGGTCCTGGTGTTATTTGTAGTCGTTACGTCCCCACCAAAGAGGTCCAGGTGTTTTTGTAGTCGTTACGTCCCCAACAAAGAGGTCCAGGTTTTTTTTTGTTACGTCCCCACCAAAGAGGTCCAGGTGTTATTTGTAGTCGTTACGTCCCCACCAAAGAGGTCCAGGTTTTATTTGTAGTTGTTACGTCCCCACCAAAGAGGTCCAGGTGTTATTTGTAGTTGTTGCGTCCCCACCAAAGAGGTCCAGGTGTTATTTGTAGTCGTTACGTCCCCACCAAAGAGGTCCAGGTGTTATTTGTAGTTGTTACGTCCCCACCAAAGAGGTCCAGTTGTTATTTGTAGTTGTTACGTCCCCACCAAAGAGGTCCAGGTGTTTTTGGAGTCGTTACGTTCCCACCAAAGATGTCCAGGTGTTTTTGTAGTCGTTACATCCCCACCAAAGAGGTTCAGGTGTTTTTGTAGTCGTTACGTCCCCACCAAAGAGGTCCAGGTGTTATTTGTAGTCGTTACGTCCCCACCTAAGAGGTCCAGGTGTTTTTGTAGTCGTTACGTCCCCACCAAAGAGGTCCAGGAGTTATTTGTAGTCGTTACGTCCCCACCAAAGAGGCCCAGTGTTATTTGTAGTTGTTACGTCCCCACCAAAGAGGTCCAGGTGTTATTTGTAGTTGTTGTGTCCCCACCAAAGAGGTCCAGGTGTTATTTGTAGTCGTTACGTCCCCACCAAAGAGGTCCAGGTGTTATTTGTAGTTGTTACGTCCCCACCAAAGAGGTCCAGGTGTTATTTGTAGTCGTTACGTCCCCACCAAAGAGGTCCAGGTTTTTTGTAGTCGTTACGTCCCCACCAAAGAGGTCCAGGTGTTTTTGTAGTCGTTACGTCCCCACCAAAGAGGTCCAGGTGTTTTTGTAGTTGTTGCGTCCCCACCAAAGAGGTCCAGGTTTTTTGTAGTCGTTACGTCCCCACCAAAGAGGTCCAGGTGTTATTTGTAGTCGTTACGTCCCCACCAAAGAGGTCCAGGTGTTATTTGTAGTTGTTACGTCCCCACCAAAGAGGTCCAGGTATTATTTGTAGTTGTTACGTCCCCACCAAAGAGGTCCAGGTGTTTTTGTAGTTGTTGCGTCCCCACCAAAGAGGTCCAGGTTTTTTGTAGTCGTTACGTCCCCACCAAAGAGGTCCAGGTGTTATTTGTAGTTGTTACGTCCCCACCAAAGAGGTCCAGGTGTTATTTGTAGTTGTTACGTCCCCACCAAAGAGGTCCAGGTGTTATTTGTAGTTGTTACGTCCCCACCAAAGAGGTCCAGGTGTTATTTGTAGTTGTTACGTCCCCACCAAAGAGGTCCAGGTGTTATTTGTAGTCGTTACGTCCCCACCAAAGAGGTCCAGGTGTTATTTGTAGTTGTTACGTCCCCACCAAAGAGGTCCAGGTGTTATTTGTAGTTGTTACGTCCCCACCAAATAGGTCCAGGTGTTATTTGTAGTTGTTACGTCCCCACCAAAGAGGTCCAGTTGTTTTTTTTGTGCAAAAACTCCTTATTGGCTATTTCCCCTACCATAAGCCCTAAATTAATTGCATTGAATTGAATGGGGCTATGGGGTGTTGTGCTAATTCGCTTATTTCCATCGAAATAAGTAGTACAGTGTGCCGCTGGGGATATTATTTACATTATGAAGAGGATATATGCAAAAAAATAATAATTTTGAGCGATGGAAATAAGCAAATTAACACAACACCCTGTTGTAGATTAAATAATCTTCCAATGATGAAGGAATTACAAAGTTCTTCAGGGTGAAGTATTGAGAATGTATTAAGAAGATTTAGCAGAGAAACAACATACAGAGAGTGAGGAACAGGCCTCCATGCCTGTTCCAGCAGCCCCTCCGGGCGCAAGCCTCTCCAACCCCATTCTCAGAGAGTCCTATAGTCTTGTTTTAACAGAGATGGTATACTGAATGTCCATATACGGATCTGCGCTTAACATAAGGGCGACACAAATAAGTATACCTTTGCTGACAGCGTGGAGGGGTCAAGTCAGCTGTTAGATTGACAGCTGCATGAATTAGACTGAGCACATTGGTGAGCAAAGAGACTTAATGGAAGGAAGATAAATACACATTAATGCATATATTTGGACTGTAGTTGGCATTCTAAAACTCCCATTACAACCCCATAGCCCCATTCAATTCCCATTCAATTAATTTAGGGCTTATGGTAGGAGAAATAGCCAATAAGGAGCTTTTGCACAAAATAACACCTGGACCTCTTTGGTGGGGACGTAACAACTACAAATAACACCTGGACCTCTTTGGTGGGGACGTAACAACTACAAATAACACCTGGACCTCTTTGGTGGGGACGTAACAACTACAAATAACACCTGGACCTCTTTGGTGGGGACGTAACAACTACAAATAACACCTGGACCTCTTTGGTGAGGACGTAACAACTACAAATAACACCTGGACCTCTTTGGTGGGGACGTAACAACTACAAATAACACCTGGACCTCTTTGGTGGGGACGTGACAACTACAAATAACACCTGGACCTCTTTGGTGGGGACGTAACAACTACAAATAACACCTGGACCTCTTTGGTGGGGACGTAACGACTACAAATAACACCTGGACCTCTTTGGTGGGGACGTAACAACTACAAATAACGGAGGGTTACACGGTAACCCAGGTTCTCTGAGTGGAGAGACTGGCTCTCCACTACAAATTATTCAATTTGTACGGGAACTGACCCCACAGGGCAGTGTCCGTGGATATCTCTTTAAGACACATCTTCTATGGTGGCCCTGCCCAGATGCCAATCAGCGGGCTATTTAAGCCCCGTCTGGGCATGGCCACTTCGATTAACTCTTGATTGACACGAATTTCGGAGCGGCTCTTTCGTGGGGAGCCAGTCTCTCCACTCAGAGAACCTGGGTTACCGTGTAACCCTCCGTTCTCTATCGTGTTCGAGACTGGCTCTCCACTACAAATTATTCAATTTGTACGGGAGCGCTCTAAGACACACCGCGATGAAATAAGCAGACCCGGCTGCCCCTGCGGCAGCTCGAGGCAGTTTAACCTCAAATTCCCTTAGAGCCTATACGTGGTGAGCGCCATGAGTCTGACCGTGGCTATCCTTGCCACAGGCGCTTGCCAACATGCTCTAAAACTCCAGTCTTTCAGGCGACACTGGCACTACCTGCTTGTATTCCTGTTGGATCACCTCTGTGATCCGGTGGGACAGTCCAGCCTTCGACCGTGGTCTACCCGAGCACCCCTGCTAAAACACACAAAGCGCTGGTCCATCACTTTGTGGGCCTACGTGTGGCCCTGACAGACGACTCCAACGCTCTAGCGGGGCAGAGGGGTGACCAGCTATGTCTGCACACTTCATCCGTCTGCATGTGAAGCGCGGACAGAGCTCAATCACCTGATTGAGATGTGCCCCTGAGAGAAGGTTGGGTCGAGGTGTAAAACTACTCCATCACCCGGCCGAGCTTGTTATGGGTTGACAGAGCTCGCAACTCCCACATTTCTCCTTGCAGCCGTGACAGCCAACAAACTGCTGTCTTGAGTGACAGTATGTCAGGCTCACTGACTAAATGATTTTAAAGGGGGCTCCTCATAGAGCCTCCGGGGCTAACGGCCTGGCCCCCAAATGGGACTGGTGGGGCCCTAACCTGAGCTCCTCTGAGCCCCAGGGTGCCCTTCGGGAAATGTCCCCAGGTCACTGCAGTCTGCAGGGACATGCACTCCCGCTCAAGTCCGCCGGTCGGACAGTGGGCCAACAGACTGTTGAATCCATGTCCTGATGCGGAGCCCCGCACAATCAGCTGAGGATGGTGCTGGCTGCCACATGGATACCACACTGGTATAACCTGCTAGATGCGGACGGCATTGACACAGAGTCCGTCCCACAGATCTCAGATAGAGGGACATCTCGTCATCAGTGCATGGGCCACCAGGCCCTGCACGGATTGTGCCCACATCCCTGTTGGGGCTGGCCTGCCTGCCCACCTATATGCCTGCTAGATTGTTTCACAACCAAATGAGGGAGCCCAGTCTTGGAGACCATCTGCCTAAGACAGTTTGGCCCCTTAGAGGCCCTGACAGGGCCCAACAGTGACTGCAATCCTGCTTCACCACCCTGCTTAGGAGGGTGGGAAGGGTGCCACTCAACAGGCTGACTGGCTCGTACTCTGATCAGGCCGTATGGTAGAAGCAGGGATGGGTGCCAGCACCACCTAAACATTGCCATGTAGGAAGCGGCAGCATCCTTCATGCACTGATAGGGACATTCTTGTGGCTGACACTGCTAACAACAAGAATGCTGTCCTGCGAGAAGCCACCCAAGTGTCCACGCTTAACTGGCTCATGCCGCAAGGCAGACAGTACCACCTCCCGTGGGGGGGACTGCCGACCTAATGTGCGAGGGATTAACGGTGCGAGCACCCTTCAGTAACTGGGTGATCTTTGTGTTGCCCTTGTGTGGGACAGCGGTCCGCCGTGTCCCCAGGTCACCGGTGTAGCCCATTACCCCTGGATAAGGAGGGAGCTCACTCCGTGGCTCTGATAACCGGTTTCCACCACACACAATTACACCCAGGCGCTTAAACGGCCGTGCCGTAATAACCCTTATGGTGGTTCTGTTCACCCCTGACAGTCTCGTCACACTCTGCTGTGTGAACAGACGGAACTATACACGTTTACATACATGTAAACTGACACTGTGCCTGACCGTAAATGACAGATAATGCACTGGTCACATGTTCCGGGGAGCCGGGGGAACAAAGTGCACCGTGGTTGCCCTCAGCCCTAAGGGGCTGAGGGAGATCCGCCGACTGGGTCAGCTCCTCTGGGTTCTACCCCGCTGGCCGCCGCAGCGGTATACGGCCGCGATGATTAACCCGGAGTTTCTGCCGACGGGTCGGTTTCACTCCGGGTCTCACAACGCTTATGCAGCCAGGGAATCAAGGCTCCACCAACGGGGTCGGTTTCACACTTGAGACCCTTTGGCCACACCGCGCGCCGTCACAAGGTTTCCCCCAACGAGGTCAGGTTTCACCAGGGAGCGAACGCACGGACAAGACTGAGGCTTCCTCCGCCAGCGGGTTCGGCACTCAGCTTGTTTGCTGTTGTTATTATTTTGCTACGCGGCGCCCTGAGAGGAGTCGTCGAGACGACCGGCTCTCTTCTTACCTCCGGTAAGCGGACTGTGTGCCACGCAGCTGTATGTTGTTTATATATTGTTTAAGTGTCAAAACTGCTGAGATACACGAAACGTCTGCTCTCGTGGAAATCAAAAAATCGAAGTGGCCATGCCCAGACGGGGCTTAAATAGCCCGCTGATTGGCATCTGGGCAGGGCCACCATAGAAGATGTGTCTTAAAGAGATATCCACGGACACTGCCCCGTGGGGTCAGTTCCCGTACAAATTGAATAATTTGTAGTGGAGAGCCAGTCTCGAACACGATAGAGAACACCTGGACCTCTTTGGTGGGGACGTAACAACTACAAATAACACCTGGACCTCTTTGGTGGGGACGTAACAACTACAAATAACACCTGGACCTCTTTGGTGGGGACGTAACAACTACAAATAACACCTGGACCTCTTTGGTGGGGACGTAACGACTACAAATAACACCTGGACCTCTTTGGTGGGGACGTAACGACTACAAATAACACCTGGACCTCTTTGGTGGGGACGTAACAACTACAAATAACACCTGGACCTCTTTGGTGGGGACGTAACGACTACAAATAACACCTGGACCTCTTTGGTGGGGACGTAACGACTACAAATAACACCTGGACCTCTTTGGTGGGGACGTAACGACTACAAATAACACCTGGACCTCTTTGGTGGGGACGTAACGACTACAAATAACACCTGGACCTCTTTGGTGGGGACGTAACGACTACAAATAACACCTGGACCTCTTTGGTGGGGACGTAACGACTACAAATAACACCTGGACCTCTTTGGTGAGGACGTAACGACTACAAATAACACCTGGACCTCTTTGGTGGGGACGTAACAACTACAAATAACACCTGGACCTCTTTGGTGGGGACGTAACGACTACAAAGAAAGGTAAGAAAGCCTTTTAGTATGGAATTCTCCTTTAAGCATTATGTTATACTTTAGCTATTGGAAAATAGCAGATCTACAAGCTCATAGCGTGGCATCGAGTGAAGATTTGCTGCCAAAAACGACGTGTGTGTGTGTGTGTGTGTGTGTGTGTGTGTGTGTGTGTGTGTGTGTGTGTGTGTGTGTGTGTGTGTGTGTGTGTGTGTGTGTGTGTGTGTGTGTGTGTGTGTGTGTGTGTGTGTGTGTGTGTGTGTGGACATGTTTTGTAGACATAGCATATTAATATGCATAGTAAATTAGTAATACGTTCTTAGCTTACGCATGTTTCATGATAACTACTTTTTATGTATGTGATGTATTGCCATGCTTTTTGTTCTTACTTAATGTAAATCGCTCTGGATTAAGAGCGTCTGCTAAATTGTGTGCGTGTGCGTGTGCACGTGCGTGCGGTGGCATGCGCGCGCAAGTGTGTGTGTGTGAATGTGCACGTGCCGTGCATGCATGCGTGCCTGCGTGTCTTTGTGTGCGTGCGTGCGTTGCGTGCGTTGTGTGCGTGTCTGTGTGTGCGCTGCGTGTGTGTGCGTGTGTGCGTGCGTGTCTGTGTGTGCGTGCGTGCGTTGCGTGTGTGCGTGTGTGCGTGCGTTGCGTGTGTGCGTTGCGTGTGTGTGTGCGTTGCGTGCGTGCGTGCGTGCGTGCGTGCGTGCGTGTGTGTGTGTGTGTGTGTGCGTGCGTGCGTGCGTTCAGATTCTGTTCGTCCTGGTGGACGTGGACGAGACTCGTAACGGCAGACTGCTGGAGTACTTCCGGGTCCGCGAGGCCGACGCCCCCGTCATACGATTGGTCAACCTGACGGACCAGGTGACCTACCACCTGCCCTCTGATTCGCTGGACGCAGACGCCGTCAAAACCTTCTGTCGGAAATACCTGGACGGAAAAGCAGAGGTACGAAATGTGACCAATCAAATGAAGGCTTTGATGTTGTGACGGACCAATCAAATGAAGGCTTTGACGTTGTGACGGACCAATCAAATGAAGGCTTTGACGTTGTGACGGACCAATCAAATGAAGGCTTTGACGTTGTGACAGACCAATCAAATGAAGGCTTTGACGTTGTGACAGACCAATCAAATGAAGGCTTTGATGTTGTGACGGACCAATCAAATGAAGGCTTTGATGTTTTGACGGTTATTCTGTATACTCTATATGTATTCTGTGTACTCTATATGTATTCTGTATACTCTATATGTATTCTGTATACTCTATATGTATTCTGTATACTCTATATGTATTCTGTGTACTCTATATGTATTCTGTGTACTCTATATGTATTCTGTATACTCTATATGTATTCTGTGTACTCTATATGTATTCTGTATACTCTATATGTATTCTATGTATTCTGTATACTCTATATGTATTCTATGTATTCTGTGTACTCTATATGTATTCTGTATACTCTATATGTATTCTGTATACTCTATATGTATTCTGTGTATTCTATATGTATTCTGTATACTCTATATGTATTCTATGTATTCTGTATACTCTATATGTATTCTGTATACTCTATATGTATTCTGTGTACTCTATATGTATTCTGTATACTCTATATGTATTCTATGTATTCTGTATACTCTATATGTATTCTGTATACTCTATATGTATTCTGTGTACTCTATATGTATTCTGTATACTCTATATGTATTCTATGTATTCTGTATACTCTATATGTATTCTGTATACTCTATATGTATTCTGTATACTCTATATGTATTCTGTATACTCTATATGTATTCTGTGTACTCTATATGTATTCTGTATACTCTATATGTATTCTGTGTACTCTATATGTATTCTGTGTACTCTATATGTATTCTGTATACTCTATATGTATTCTGTGTACTCTATATGTATTCTGTGTACTCTATATGTATTCTGTATACTCTATATGTATTCTGTATACTCTATATGTATTCTGTATACTCTATATGTATTCTGTATACTCTTCTGTGTACTCTATATGTATTCTGTATACTCTATGTGTATTCTGTATACTCTATATGTATTCTGTATACTCTATATGTATTCTGTGTACTCTATATGTATTCTGTGTACTCTATGTGTATTCTGTATACTCTATATGTATTCTGTATACTCTATGTATTCTGTATACTCTATATGTATTCTGTATACTCTTCTGTATACTCTATATGTATTCTGTATACTCTTCTGTGTACTCTATATGTATTCTGTGTACTCTATATGTATTCTGTGTACTCTATATGTATTCTGTATACTCTATATGTATTCTGTATACTCTGTATACTCTTCTGTATACTCTATATGTATTCTGTATACTCTTCTGTGTACTCTATATGTATTCTGTGTACTCTATATGTATTCTGTATACTCTATATGTATTCTGTGTACTCTATATGTATTCTGTATACTCTATATGTATTCTGTGTACTCTATATGTATTCTGTATACTCTATGTATTCTGTATACTCTATATGTATTCTGTATACTCTTCTGTATACTCTATATGTATTCTGTATACTCTTCTGTGTACTCTATATGTATTCTGTGTACTCTATATGTATTCTGTATACTCTATATGTATTCTGTGTACTCTATATGTATTCTGTATACTCTATATGTATTCTGTGTACTCTATATGTATTCTGTGTACTCTATATGTATTCTGTATACTCTATATGTATTCTGTGTACTCTATATGTATTCTGTGTACTCTATATGTATTCTGTGTACTCTATATGTATTCTGTATACTCTATGTATTCTGTATACTCTATATGTATTCTGTATACTCTATATGTATTCTGTGTACTCTATATGTATTCTGTATACTCTATATGTATTCTGTATACTCTATATGTATTCTGTATACTCTATATGTATTCTGTATACTCTATATGTATTCTGTATACTCTTCTGTATACTCTATATGTATTCTGTATACTCTTCTGTGTACTCTATATGTATTCTGTGTACTCTATATGTATTCTGTGTACTCTATATGTATTCTGTGTACTCTATATGTATTCTGTGTACTCTATATGTATTCTGTATACTCTATGTGTATTCTGTATACTCTATATGTATTCTGTATACTCTATATGTATTCTGTATACTCTATATGTATTCTGTATACTCTATATGTATTCTGTATACTCTATATGTATTCTGTATACTCTATATGTATTCTGTGTACTCTATATGTATTCTGTATACTCTATATGTATTCTGTGTACTCTATATGTATTCTGTATACTCTATATGTATTCTGTGTACTCTATATGTATTCTGTGTACTCTATATGTATTCTGTATACTCTATATGTATTCTATGTATTCTGTATACTCTATATGTATTCTGTATACTCTATATGTATTCTGTATACTCTATATGTATTCTGTATACTCTATATGTATTATGTATACTCTATATGTATTCTGTATACTCTATATGTATTCTGTATACTCTATATGTATTCTGTATACTCTATATGTATTCTGTATACTCTATATGTATTATGTATACTCTATATGTATTCTGTATACTCTATATGTATTCTGTATACTCTATATGTATTCTGTATACTCTATATGTATTCTATGTATTCTGTATACTCTATATGTATTCTGTATACTCTATATGTATTATGTATACTCTATATGTATTCTGTATACTCTATATGTATTATGTATACTCTATATGTATTATGTATACTCTATATGTATTCTGTATACTCTATATGTATTATGTATACTCTATATGTATTCTGTATACTCTATATGTATTCTGTGTACTCTATATGTATTCTGTGTACTCTATATGTATTCTGTATACTCTATATGTATTCTGTATACTCTATGTGTATTCTGTATACTCTATGTGTATTCTGTATACTCTATATGTATTCTGTGTACTCTATATGTATTCTGTGTACTCTATATGTATTCTGTATACTCTATATGTATTCTGTATACTCTATATGTATTCTGTATACTCTATATGTATTCTGTATACTCTATATGTATTCTGTGTACTCTATATGTATTCTGTATACTCTATGTGTATTCTGTATACTCTATATATACAGAATGTATCCTCTCCCGTCTTTCCAGTGGCCTCGATAACCCTGATCGATAAGGTGATCGTTATCAATAAAACAATTAACGAACTCTAGTAGCCAAAGTCAAAACAGCCACTTATGACACCACGTGTATCTCCTTATGACATCACTATCTATTTTGTGTGCGTGCGTGCGTGCGTGCGTGCGTGCGTGCGTGCGTGCGTGCGTGTGTGTGTGTGCGTCCAGCCTAAACTCTCCAGCGAGCCTCTCCCAGAGGACTGGGATCAGCGTCCGGTCAAACAGCTGGTTGGAACGAACATGGAGAAGGTCGCCTTTAACCCCAACAAGACCGTGTTCGTCTTATTCTGTACGTATTCCACCTTATCCTGAAACACACTCACTCCAGAGGGCCACTTTAGTTCCACACTCACTCCAGAGGGCCACTATAGTTCCACACTCACTCCAGAGGGCCACTTTAGTTCCACACTCACTCCAGAGGGCCACTTTAGTTCCACACTCACTCCAGAGGGCCACTATAGTTCCACACTCACTCCAGAGGGCCACTTTAGTTCCACACTCACTCCAGAGGGCCACTATAGTCCCACACTCACTCCAGAGGGCCACTATAGTCCCACACTCACTCCAGAGGGCCACTTTAGTTCCACACTCACTCCAGAGGGCCACTTTAGTTCCACACTCACTCCAGAGGGCCACTATAGTTCCACACTCACTCCAGAGGGCCACTTTAGTTCCACACTCACTCCAGAGGGCCACTTTAGGTCCACACTCACTCCAGAGGGCCACTTTAGTTCCACACTCACTCCAGAGGGCCACTTTAGTTCCACACTCACTCCAGAGGGCCACTATAGTCCCACACTCACTCCAGAGGGCCACTTTAGTCCCACACTCACTCCAGAGGGCCACTTTAGTCCCACACTCACTCCAGAGGGCCACTTTAGTTCCACACTCACTCCAGAGGGCCACTTTAGTTCCACACTCACTCCAGAGGGCCACTATAGTTCCACACTCACTCCAGAGGGCCACTTTAGTTCCACACTCACTCCAGAGGGCCACTTTAGTTCCACACTCACTCCAGAGGGCCACTTTAGTTCCACACTCACTCCAGAGGGCCACTTTAGTTCCACACTCACTCCAGAGGGCCACTTTAGTTCCACACTCACTCCAGAGGGCCACTTTAGTTCCACACTCACTCCAGAGGGCCACTTTAGTCCCACACTCACTCCAGAGGGCCACTATAGTCCCACACTCACTCCAGAGGGCCACTTTAGTTCCACACTCACTCCAGAGGGCCACTTTAGTTCCACACTCACTCCAGGGGGCCACTTTAGTTCCACACTCACTCCAGAGGGCCACTATAGTTCCACACTCACTCCAGAGGGCCACTATAGTTCCACACTCACTCCAGAGGGCCACTTTAGTTCCACACTCACTCCAGAGGGCCACTTTAGTTCCACACTCACTCCAGAGGGCCACTATAGTCCCACACTCACTCCAGGGGGCCACTTTAGTTCCACACTCACTCCAGAGGGCCACTTTAGTTCCACACTCACTCCAGAGGGCCACTATAGTTCCACACTCACTCCAGAGGGCCACTATAGTTCCACACTCACTCCAGAGGGCCACTATAGTTCCACACTCACTCCAGAGGGCCACTTTAGTTCCACACTCACTCCAGAGGGCCACTTTAGTTCCACACTCACTCCAGAGGGCCACTTTAGTTCCACACTCACTCCAGAGGGCCACTATAGTTACACACTCACTCCAGAGGGCCACTTTAGTCCCACACTCACTCCAGAGGGCCACTTTAGTCCCACACTCACTCCAGAGGGCCACTTTAGTCCCACACTCACTCCAGATGGCCACTTTAGTTCCACACTCACTCCAGAGGGCCACTATAGTTCCACACTCACTCCAGAGGGCCACTTTAGTTCCACACTCACTCCAGAGGGCCACTTTAGTTCCACACTCACTCCAGAGGGCCACTTTAGTTCCACACTCACTCCAGAGGGCCACTTTAGTTCCACACTCACTCCAGAGGGCCACTTTAGTTACACACTCACTCCAGAGGGCCACTTTAGTTCCACACTCACTCCAGAGGGCCACTTTAGTTCCACACTCACTCCAGAGGGCCACTTTAGTTCCACACTCACTCCAGAGGGCCACTTTAGTTCCACACTCACTCCAGAGGGCCACTATAGTCCCACACTCACTCCAGGGGGCCACTTTAGTTCCACACTCACTCCAGAGGGCCACTTTAGTCCCACACTCACTCCAGAGGGCCACTATAGTCCCACACTCACTCCAGAGGGCCACTTTAGTTCCACACTCACTCCAGAGGGCCACTTTAGTTCCACACTCACTCCAGAGGGCCACTATAGTTCCACACTCACTCCAGAGGGCCACTATAGTTCCACACTCACTCCAGAGGGCCACTATAGTTCCACACTCACTCCAGAGGGCCACTATTGTTCCACACTCACTCCAGAGGGCCACTATAGTCCCACACTCACTCCAGAGGGCCACTATAGTCCCACACTCACTCCAGAGGGCCACTATAGTCCCACACTCACTCCAGAGGGCCACTATAGTTCCACACTCACTCCAGAGGGCCACTATAGACGAATTCAGAAACGGGTCTCATGGTCGCAGCTTACGTATTTCCTGTAGGCGGACTCGACGTAGCTGCTGGGTTTAAACCCTCACCAGGCGCAGCTCTTCTACTACAGTGAACAGCAGAGTGACTGATGTTAGTCTGACTCAAACGTTACTCTTTTACCTGCTTTTTACTAACACTAACATTACAAAGATGCCCAGAACATCAGGATGAACCTGTGTAGTTTATGGCTGCTCCAACAGTAGTGGCAACATTAAAAAAAACGGAATGTCAAAATATCCACCGCGGTGGCTGAGACCAGAGCCATAGAGTAATGGTTGAGACAAAGCAGTGAAAGGTCCTGCAAGATACATAACGTCAGTCTTACCCAATACCCAATCTTTCTGTTTTAGGAACACAAGGCTGCTGTACTTTATACCTCATACTTTAAATGCTTAGCATGAGGTATAAAGTACAGCAGCCTTGTGTTAGCTGCTCAATAGTTAGAATGCAGACGACACATTTCACATATGTGCAAAATATACCCTGGAAAAAATGACACCCTCTCCCCATGCGTGCGTGCGTGCGTGCGTGCGTATTTCAGACCTCCCCTACAGTAAGGAGTCTCGGGGCTTGTTCCCGCTGTGGGAGGAGCTAGCCTCGGCCTATCAGGACAGAGAGGAAGTGGTCATCGCTCGCATCGACGCCTCGGCCAATGACATCGACCTGATGATGCAAGACCGCTACCCGTCGCTCCGCCTCTTCCCTGCTCTCTACTCTGAGAGGGTAAAACATTAAGCCCCGCCTCTTTCCAACATTAAGCCCCACCTTTTTCCAACATTAAGCCCCGCCTCTTTCCAACATTAAGCCTCTTAATGAACTTTTAATCTGTTTAAATCAACCTCTTCATACAGGAAAGGATTCCAAATAAGCCAGCTGGCTTCTTCCTTTCCTTGCATTGTATTTTTGTTCTTCGATGTTATTGTCTATTTCTTATACTATGTGCTAAATAAATAAACCTAAACCTAAATGCGGGCCTGTGTTTTGCACAGCACTGTAATGTTGTAATGTGTGTGTGTGTGTGTGTGTGTGTGTCCACCAGGTGGTGCTCTACACCGGTAAAAGGAACGTGAAAGACATGATGAAGTTTGTAGAGAAAGAGATGAAGAAAGCCAAGAAGGACCGAGTGAAGGTATCGTTGTTTACGTCACTGTTGTTTACGTCACTGTTGTTTACATCACTGTTGTTTACGTCACTGTTGTTTACGTCACTGTTGTTTACGTCACTGTTGTTTACGTCACTGTTGTTTACGTCACTGTTGTTTACGTCACTGTTGTTTACATCACTGTTGTTTACGTCACTGTTGTTTACGTCACTGTTGTTTACATCACTGTTGTTTACGTCACTGTTGTTTACATCACTGTTGTTTACGTCACTGTTGTTTACATCACTGTTGTTTACGTCACTGTTGTTTACGTCACTGTTGTTTACGTCACTGTTGTTTACGTCACTGTTGTTTACATCACTGTTGTTTACGTCACTGTTGTTTACATCACTGTTGTTTACGTCACTGTTGTTTACGTCACTGTTGTTTACATCACTGTTGTTTACGTCACTGTTGTTTACATCACTGTTGTTTACGTCACTGTTGTTTACATCACTGTTGTTTACGTCACTGTTGTTTACATCACTGTTGTTTACGTCACTGTTGTTTACGTCACTGTTGTTTACATCACTGTTGTTTACGTCACTGTTGTTTACGTCACTGTTGTTTTCGTCACTGTTGTTTACGTCACTGTTGTTTTCGTCACTGTTGTTTTCGTCACTGTTGTTTTCGTCGACTAAAACCAAGACGAGAAATGTCCGTCGACTACCTTTTCTTCACTGACGAAACTACATGGAAACTAAATGAAAACTAAGCTACGACTAAAACTAAGACTAAATATGTTGACAATTTCGTCAACAGATAAAAACTAGACTAAAATGTTAGGAAGGATCCAGTATAAGTCATTTTACACTTGGTTGCACGCTGAAAATAGCCGATCTACAAGCTCACAACGTGTCACTGTTGTTGTTTACATCATATCAGTGTTGTTTTTGGCAGGAAATATCTATTTTAGTTTTAGTCATAGTCTCTTGACTTAGTTTTAGGGGCGATTTGCACTATGGTCCCGGGTGCGCACTCGGGACCACTTTGCAGATGTTGTGGTAGTGTGAATAATGAATTGCATTTTTATAGCGCTTTTCCAAGTGCTCAAAGTGCTTTACAATGGTTCATTCATTCAGCGGCGAACAGTCGACGCCAGCGTCCTCACTTCCCACATTCACACACCAATGGTGGCAAGCTTACACCGACCGACTCATTGGAGGCAATGTAGGGTTCAATGTCTTGCCCAAGGACACTTCGACATGTGGACAAGAGGAGCCGGGATTCGAACCGCCGACCCAGGGATCATTGGACGACCTGCTCTACCTCCTGAGCCACAGCCGCCCCGGCGTACCGTTCCCGGGAGCAGGCAGGCTGACAGTGAAGTAGTATAACGGCAAAGAGCCAAAAGAGGCAATGCAATGCAGTGTGTCTGGATTTATTGGAGACAATGTCGCAGAGTTGATGGTCAGTGTCCGTGTGCACCAGCCATCAAGCACAACGCCATCTGGAGGATTAAAGTGTGTTATGCAAGTGTACCCGGGTGCGCTGTTGAATCTCGGGCAATGTGTATTCGGCAACCGTATTCGGAAACGGTTCCAATGAAACGGATTCAGTCCCTCTCAGTGTGAATCGCCTACCAGTCACATTTTAGTCACCTGGAATGTTTTAGTGTTTTAGTTTTTGTGTTAGTGTTAGTCGACTAAATATTATAAGATTTTAGTCGACTAAATCTACAGTTGATTTATTTTGACGGGCTTTGATGCCGTCGAAATGACTGATTTTACCACTTGCTGAAAATAGTAGATCTATAAGCTCACAACACGTCGCAACGCAACGCGGTGTGAGCTTGTAGATCTGCTATTTTCAGCATGCAACTAATTGTAAAATGACTTATACTGGATCTCTTGTCCACTAGTCCCTTCCTAACATTTTAGTCTAGTTTTTATTTGTTGACGTAATTGTCAATATATTTAGTCTTAGTTTTAGTCATCGTAGCTTAGTTTCCATTTAGTTTTCGTCAGTGAAAAAAAGGTAGTCGACGAACATTTTTCGTCTTAGTTTTAGTCGACGAAAACAACACTGGAATCATATATAGTTTATTAGACAGGTGCAATTATGGTTTGACCCCAAAAAAATTGCAACAGAAGGTTTCTCAACTGTTTTGTGTAGTATTAGGTGTCCTTAATAACATACTAAAAGTTTACCAAAGTTTGACCATGCGAAAGGTGTCATTTTCAAGATGGCCGCCGCCAGTTCTTAAAAGACCATTACTCATCCATTATTCATCCTAGACAAGTAATTTTGGTGTCTAACCCTATGTTTTAGTTATGTAGGAATCCAATTAGCTTATATAAATTAGAGTTATGATTATAATAACTAGTGTATTTGAAAAAGTGGTTATAAGGTGGTTATAAGTGGTTTTAAAGGTTCAAAATGAACGCTTTCCAATATAAATTTACATTTATCCTTTTTCCACGTGCCATAATGCCCATCATTGGTGATTTTACTTGTAATTCAAATTATGTTGAAGCTTTCAACAATTTACTTAAGGAATAAATGCATTATTACTGTGTGGTACTGTGAAATTAGTCAAAACAGGGGCGCCACGTGAAGGCTCAGTACTGCTAACCCCTATTTTTTTTGCTTTTTTCATACTACACCATTCTATTTCATGGTTTCTGACCATGAGAGACTCAATGGAATACCTATTTTTATTATTGGGTGTGTCTGGACCCTTATTGTGCATATTTACAAGATGGTGGCTACCCGAAATAGTGCTTTACCATGATTTCTACCATGATTGTTGACTGTTTTGGCAAACACAAGCAATATTAATCCATTGGCTAAGATTCATGGCACAGAAGGAACATATTTTCTTGAGCTTGCATATTGTCAAAATGGCTGTAAACATGAAAAAGAAAAGAGACATTACATTTCCTGTCAGATCCTATTACCCAGGGGGGCAAACCACCCCTTTTTGGATACCTGCATTTGCCATAACATCAAAGGTTGACCACCAGAAATATCTATGACCCAATAGAATCACAACCTATATGGACACACCGGTCAATTTCTTTGCTGGAAATGCAATATGGCCACCACAATATTAGCCCCCATTAGCCTATAATGCGGGTGAATAGGGCAACATTTTTAACTGAGGGATATTTCCACGAAACTTCACAGGTTGATCAAATATATGAATACCATAATGGTTTGTATTGGAAGTTTCCATGATATCCAATATGGCCACCACAATACTAGCACCCAGAAAATAGGTTTGGCTTCTGAACCAGATCATGGTAGAAATCATGGTAAAGCACTATTTCGGGTAGCCACCATCTTGTAAATATGCACAATAAGGGTCCAGACACACCCAATAATAAAAATAGGTATTCCATTGAGTCTCTCATGGTCAGAAACCATTAAATAGACACCGAGTTTGCATTTCTAGCTCATCTGGTTCAGAAGTTGGAGCCAAAACCTATTTTCTTGGTGCTAATATTGTGGCGGCCATATTAAATTTCATGGAAACTTGCAATACAAAATGTTTTCGTATTCATATCATTGATCAACCTGAGAAGTTTCGTGGAAATATCTCTCAGTTTTAAATTTTGCCCTATTCACCCCCCATTATAACTAATAGGGGCTAATATTGGGGGCGGCCATATTGGACTTTCGCAACAAAATTGACCGAGTTGTCCATATAGGTTGTGATCCTAGGGGGTCATAGATATTATTTCTGGTGGACAACTTTGTATGTTATGACAAATGCAGGTCAACCCCCTTTGTTTTAATAGAGTCAAATATAAAATATTGGATTTCACAATGATCTGATTCTATCTCTGCCATTTTGACAAGTCCAATGGATTCACAGGCCTCAAAAACATAGGGTTAGACACAAAAAATACTTGTCTACGATAAATAATGAAGGAGTTAGGCTATTTTAATGATATTTTGGCCATCTTGGACGCCATCTTGAAAATAACACCTTTCGCATGGTCAAACTTTGGTAAACTTTTAGTATGTTATTAAGGACACCTAATACTACACAAAACAGTTGAGAAACCTTCTGTTGCAATTTTTTTAGGGTAAGGTGCCTTTTTTTCATATATGCCCTCACCTATATATTTATAAGTAGGGATGTCCCGATACACTTTTTTCGTTTCCGATCCGATCCCGATACCACAAGTTCTGTGTTATACCCCTGTGTGGGATCGGTGGTTGGACTGGCATAGTGTCGACCCCTTACCCCTGTGTGGGGTCGCTGGTTAGACTGGCATAGTGTCGACCCCTTACCCCTGTGTGGGATCGCTGGTTAGACTGGCATAGTGTCGACCCCTTACCCCTGTGTGGGATCGCTGGGTAGACTGGCATAGTGTCGACCCCTTACCCCTGTGTGGGATCGGTGGTTGGACTGCCATAGTGTCGACCCCTTACCCCTGTGTGGGATCGGTGGTTGGACTGGCATAGTGTCGACCCCTTACCCCTGTGTGGGATCGCTGGTTAGACTGGCATAGTGTCGACCCCTTACCCCTGTGTGGGATCGCTGGGTAGACTGGCATAGTGTCGACCCCTTACCCCTGTGTGGGATCGGTGGTTAGACTGCCATAGTGTCAACCCCTTACCCCTGTGTCGGATCGGTGGTTAGACTGCCATAGTGTCGACCCCTTACCCCTGTGTCGGATCGGTGGTTAGACTGCCATAGTGTCGACCCCTTACCCCTGTGTGGGATCGCTGGTTAGACTGGCATAGTGTCGACCCCTTACCCCTGTGTGGGATCGCTGGGTAGACTGGCATAGTGTCGACCCCTTACCCCTGTGTGGGATCGGTGGTTAGACTGCCATAGTGTCAACCCCTTACCCCTGTGTGGGATCGGTGGTTGGATTGACATAGTGTCGACCCCTTACCCCTGTGTGGGATCACTGGTTAGACTGGCATAGTGTCGACCCCTTACCCCTGTGTGGGATCGCTGGTTAGACTGGCATAGTGTCAACCCCTTACCCCTGTGTGGGATCGCTGGTTAGACTGCCATAGTGTCGACCCCTTACCCCTGTGTGGGATCGGTGGTTGGATTGACATAGTGTCGACCCCTTACCCCTGTGTGGGATCACTGGTTAGACTGGCATAGTGTCGACCCCTTACCCCTGTGTGGGATCGGTGGTTGGATTGACATAGTGTCGACCCCTTACCCCTGTGTGGGATCGGTGGTTGGATTGACATAGTGTCGACCCCTTACCCCTGTGTGGGATCACTGGTTAGACTGCCATAGTGTCAACCCCTTACCCCTGTGTGGGATCGGTGGTTGGATTGACATAGTGTCGACCCCTTACCCCTGTGTGGGATCACTGGTTAGACTGGCATAGTGTCGACCCCTTACCCCTGTGTGGGATCGCTGGTTAGACTGGCATAGTGTCAACCCCTTACCCCTGTGTGGGATCGCTGGTTAGACTGCCATAGTGTCGACCCCTTACCCCTGTGTGGGATCGGTGGTTAGACTGGCATAGTGTCGACCCCTTACCCCTGTGTGGGATCGCTGGTTAGACTGGCATAGTGTCAACCCCTTACCCCTGTGTGGGATCGCTGGTTAGACTGCCATAGTGTCGACCCCTTACCCCTGTGTGGGATCGCTGGTTAGACTGCCATAGTGTCGACCCCTTACCCCTGTGTGCGATCGCTGGTTAGACTGGCATAGTGTCAACCCCTTACCCCTGTGTGGGATCACTGGTTAGACTGCCATAGTGTCGACCCCTTACCCCCGTGTGGGATCGCTGGTTAGACTGGCATAGTGTCAACCCCTTACCCCTGTGTGGGATCGGTGGTTAGACTGGCATAGTGTCAACCCCTTACCCCTGTGTGGGATCGGTGGTTAGACTGCCATAGTGTCGACCCCTTACCCCTGTGTGGGATCGCTGGTTAGACTGGCATAGTGTCAACCCCTTACCCCTGTGTGGGATCGGTGGTTGGACTGGCATAGTGTCAACCCCTTACCCCTGTGTGGGATCGGTGGTTAGATTGACATAGTGTCAACCCCTTACCCCTGTGTGGGATCGCTGGGTAGACTGACATAGTGTCGACCCCTTACCCCTGTGTGGGATCGGTGGTTGGACTGCCATAGTGTCAACCCCTTACCCCTGTGTGGGATCGGTGGTTGGACTGGCATAGTGTCGACCCCTTACCCCTGTGTGGGATCGGTGGTTGGACTGGCATAGTGTCGACACCTTACCCCTGTGTGGGATCGGTGGTTGGACTGGCATAGTGTCGACCCCTTACCCCTGTGTGGGATCGCTGGTTAGACTGCCATAGTGTCAACCCCTTACCCCTGTGTGGGATCGCTGGTTAGACTGGCATAGTGTCAACCCCTTACCCCTGTGTGGGATCGCTGGTTAGACTGCCATAGTGTCGACCCCTTACCCCTGTGTGGGATCGCTGGTTAGACTGCCATAGTGTCGACCCCTTACCCCTGTGTGGGATCGCTGGTTAGACTGGCATAGTGTCGACCCCTTACCCCTGTGTGGGATCGCTGGTTAGACTGGTATAGTGTTTTGATTGATTGATTGAAGAATTTATTAACAGTTTGCAGAATTACAGTACATTTCAAGCACAAACTCAATACAAAGGCTGTTAACTGTGAGTGGACGACCCAATTAAGCATTACACTTGTTTCCAATAGGGTCCACCATGTTCAAATCATCAAAACATTTAGAGACGTACAAATAGACACTTCTATAGACAGAACAGGAATTCATCATAAAGGAGGTAAAAAGGGAAAAGAAACATATACAGTGAGGGGAAAAAAAGGGGTGGGCGGTGGGGGGGATTCACGTTCAGCTCTGTTAATTTGTTTGTTTTCCTTGGAGGAGCTGCGTTGGGTCCCCAAGTCGGCTCCGCGGCCGTACCTTGAGTTGGCTGTGTGGCCGTGACTGTCTCTTTTGTTGTCCTTGCGTTGGGTCCCCAAGTTGGCTCAGTGGCCATACCTTGAGTTGGCTGTGTGGCCGCGACCGTCTCTTGTGTTGTCCTTGCGTTCGTGTTTGAGGGATTCCGATTTTACAGGGGCCAGTTTCGAATTGCAGCCGTCCGTAGGTGCCCTTTGAGAGCGGTTTTGAAAGAGTCAAGGGATTCGCATGTCTTAATGACAGTTGGTAGGGCGTTCCACATTTTGGTGGCATAGGAGCGAAAATAATTTAGTCCCTTGTTTGTGCCGAATCTGGGTTGTACATGGTTCGTTGCACTCCCTCTGGTGTTGTGGGTGTGGTGTGGTGTGGTGTCGACCCCTTACCCCTGTGTGGGATCGCTGGTTAGACTGCCATAGTGTCGACCCCTTACCCCTGTGTGGGATCGCTGGTTAGACTGGCATAGTGTCGACCCCTTACCCCTGTGTGGGATCGCTGGTTAGACTGGCATAGTGTCGACCCCTTACCCCTGTGTGGGATCGCTGGTTAGACTGGCATAGTGTCGACCCCTTACCCCTGTGTGGGATCGCTGGTTAGACTGCCATAGTGTCGACCCCTTACTAGGGTTGGGTGACGATACGAATCTATCGTCAATCGCGAATGTACGAGTCCAATCGCCGAATATTTTTATTAGGCGATTTTTTGGGACGATTTCTTTCTTTTGGGCCGGGTGGAAAACCCCTCCTCCCGTTATAATGGTATGCTCCCAGTCCCCGCACCGCAGCATCGGGGAACACTCTGGCAGCCAGAGTAAAGGCTGGGAGGGACCGAGCCGAGGGAGGCTACTGTACTGTAGCCTACATGTTGTTTATGCTCCGGAGTCCAGACCCATGCAGTTTAATAATATACAGTCACAACAGAATGCACACTGCTGTCTCGTGTCTCATCACAATCCCAATGCGCCACCCGTGAAGTCGGGGGGAAAATAAAAAACAGGCTGCTAGTGTTAGTGTAGGCTCGGGGATCGTTAGCTTAGCGCTTAGCTTAGTGTGTAGCTACTGATTCAACCCACTGATTGAACTTCATCTCCGCCTGTAATCTAGGTTATTGTTTTATTGACAACGTGAACGAACCCCGACACCAGCGCTGCAAAAATAGACAGATCTACAAGCTCTCAACGCGTAGTGAACGGCGCTGCAAAAACAGGCAGGACGCGATGCCTTGAGAGCTTGTGGATCAGCCTCCCCGACGGTGCAGGGAGGCAAGAGTTCTCCGGGGAGGAGGAGAAGTTACCAGGGCAGGCTACATGTTGCTGCGGCTAACAACACTGTCACCAGCCAGTGGTTGTGATGTTAGCTTGGCTTGCAGCTGCTTGTCCGTTCCAACTTCACTTCATCTCCACCTGTAACTTATTTTTTATTTTGTTACCCTGGCTGCGCTGCTGCGCAGCTGCGCTGCAAAAATAGACGGATCTACAAGCTCTCAACGCGTAGCGAACGGCGCTGCAAAAACAGGCAGGACGCGGCGCCTTGAGAGCTTGTAGATCTGGCTTTTTTGCGACCTGTAGTGAGCTGTTCTCACTTTACTTTTATGACACGAATATATCGTCCATCGGCGATCTTTGGACAGACGATGGGCGATTGAAAACAATTGGCATATCGCCCAACCTTACCCCTTACCCCTGTGTGGGATCGCTGGTTAGACTGCCATAGTGTCGACCCCTTACCCCTGTGTGGGATCGCTGGTTAGACTGCCATAGTGTCGACCCCTTACCCCTGTGTGGGATCGCTGGTTAGACTGCCATAGTGTCGACCCCTTACCCCTGTGTGGGATCGCTGGTTAGACTGCCATAGTGTCGACCCCTTACCCCTGTGTGGGATCGCTGGTTAGACTGGCATAGTGTCGACCCCTTACCCCTGTGTGGGATCGGTGGTTGGACTGGCATAGTGTCGACCCCTTACCCCTGTGTGGGATCACTGGTTAGACTGGCATAGTGGGGACATCTCTAATTATAATGTACAGAATGTTATATTAACCCACTTCGTGCCATTGACCTAGATGTACTGTATGTCTGTTATTTAATGCTGCTACCCTTAACGCCATTGGCGTAGCCCTACGGCAATTGCGCTTTTATAGTGCATTCGATCGATCAAGTCATAATGCTACTTACATTAGCATCGGGTTGCTAGCTGGAGGCTAGACTTGAGAATGGGGACAACCAACTGGGACAAGTCCTAGACCGGAAGTAGGCAGAAATGCATTGGACTCAGGGCAACAGCCCAGCTTTAATGATCTTAAATCCCTTTATTTTAGATTGTTTTGTAGTAATAGTACAACATAAACATTTAATAGACTTTAGTTGTTAGCCTACTGTACAATACAGTTGTCATGTTGCACACATGCTTAAAATATAGCTCTTATTTGTGCCGCCCTCGTTGAAAACAATGTATTTCCAATGTATTTCTGTCTGTCTGTCTGTCTGTCTGTCTGTCTGTCTGTCTGTCTGTCTGTCTGTCTGTCTGTCTGTCTGTCTTCAGGAGGAGGAAGACAGGAGGAAGTACATTGAAGCCATGAAGGAGGAAGAGGAGAAGATGAAGAACAACACCAAGGACGAGCTCTGAGAGAGAGAGCGTGTGAGCTGACACTGAGCTGATTGCTGCATCATTCACGTGTAATTTAACTTAATGAAGTCTGCATTTCATTACAAAACGATGAGTCATCATATTCATTAACAAACAACATCATCATAATTATCCTCCCTGCATCGATCAACACAGCTGCATGTCATTGTTTGATTAAAACAAAATATTACAACTCTATATTGTGACAGTAATCATTGCTATAGAGTGTGTTCAGTAACAGTGTTAAATAGCTCTATAGTGACAGTAATCATTGCTATAGAGTGTGTTCAGTAACAGTGTTAAATAGCTCTATATTGGGACAGTAATCATTGCTATAGAGTGTGTTCAGTAACGGTGTTAAATAGCTCTATATTGGGACGGTAATCATTGCTATAGAGTGTGTTCAGTAACAGTGTTAAATAGCTCTATATTGGGACGGTAATCATTGCTATAGAGTGTGTTCAGTAACAGTGTTAAATAGCTCTATATTGTGACAGTAATCATTGCTATAGAGTGTGTTCAGTAACAGTGTTAAATAGCTCTATATTGTGACAGTAATCATTGCTATAGAGTGTGTTCAGTAACAGTGTTAAATAGCTCTATATTGGGACAGTAATCATAGTGTGTGTTCAGTAACAGTGTTAAATAGCTCTATATTGGGACAGTAATCATTGCTATAGAGTGTTCAGTAACAGTGTTAAATAGCTCTATAGTGACAGTAATCATTGCTATAGAGTGTGTTCAGTAACAGTGTTAAATAGCTCTATATTGGGACAGTAATCATTGCTATAGAGTGTGTTCAGTAACAGTGTTAAATAGCTCTATATTGTGACAGTAATCATTGCTATAGAGTGTGTTCAGTAACAGTGTTAAATAGCTCTATATAATCATTGCTATAGAGTGTGTTCAATAACAGTGTTAAATAGCTCTATATTGTGACAGTAATCATTGCTATAGAGTGTGTTCAGTAACAGTGTTAAATAGCTCTATATTGTGACAGTAATCATTGCTATAGAGTGTGTTCAGTAACAGTGTTAAATAGCTCTATATTGTGACAGTAATCATTGCTATAGAGTGTTCAGTAACAGTGTTAAATAGCTCTATATTGGGACAGTAATCATTGCTATAGAGTGTTCAGTAACAGTGTTAAATAGCTCTATATTGGGACAGTAATCATTGCTATAGAGTGTGTTCAGTAACAGTGTTAAATAGCTCTATATAATCATTGCTATAGAGTGTGTTCAGTAACAGTGTTAAATAGCTCTATATAATCATTGCTATAGAGTGTGTTCAGTAACAGTGTTAAATAGCTCTATATAATCATTGCTATAGTGTGTTCAGTAACAGTGTTAAATAGCTCTATATAATCATTGCTATAGTGTGTTCAGTAACAGTGTTAAATAGCTCTATATAATCATTGCTATAGTGTGTTCAGTAACAGTGTTAAA
>NC_136809.1:2292600-2302600 GCF_951216825.1 Electrona antarctica | reverse complement strand
GCTGTGGGCGGTTCAGAAACCAGTCTGTGTCTCATAGGAGGGCTGTGGGCGGTTCAGAAACCAGTCTGTGTCTCATAGGGCTGTGGGCGGTTCAGAAACCAGTCTGTGTCTCATAGGAGGGCTGTGGGCGGTTCAGAAACCAGTCTGTGTCTCATAGGAGGGCTGTGGGCAGTTCAGAAACCAGTCTGTGTCTCATAGGAGGGCTGTGGGCGGTTCAGAAACCAGTCTGTGTCTCATAGGAGGGCTGTGGGCAGTTCAGAAACCAGTCTGTGTCTCATAGGAGGGCTGTGGGCGGTTCAGAAACCAGTCTGTGTCTCATAGGAGGGTTGTGGGCAGTTCAGAAACCAGTCTGTCTCATAGGAGGGCTGTGGGCAGTTCAGAAACCAGTCTGTGTCTCATAGGAGGGCTGTGGGCGGTTCAGAAACAAGTCTGTGTCTCATAGGAGGGCTGTGGGCGGTTCAGAAACCAGTCTGTGTCTCATACATAGGAGGGCTGAGGGCGGTTCAGAAACCAGTCTGTGTCTCATACATAGGAGGGCTGAGGGCAGTTCAGAAACCAGTCTGTGTCTCATAGGAGGGCTGTGGGCGGTTCAGAAACCAGTCTGTGTCGTGGGCGGTTCAGAAACCAGTCTGTGTCTCATACATAGGAGGGCTGAGGGCGGTTCAGAAACCAGTCTGTGTCTCATACATAGGAGGGCTGTGGGCGGTTCAGAAACCAGTCTGTGTCTCATAGGAGGGCTGTGGGCGGTTCAGAAACCAGTCTGTGTCGTGGTCGGTTCAGAAACCAGTCTGTGTCTCATAGGAGGGCTGTGGGCAGTTCAGAAACCAGTCTGTGTCTCATAGGAGGGCTATGGGCGGTTCAGAAACCAGTCGGGCTGTGGGCGGTTCAGAAACCAGTCTGTGTCTCATAGGAGGGCTGTGGGCGGTTCAGAAACCAGTCTGTGTTTCATAGGAGGGCTGTGGGCAGGTCAGAAACCAGTCTGTGTCTCATAGGAGGGCTGTGGGCGGTTCAGAAACCAGTCTGTGTCTCATAGGAGGGCTGTGGGCGGTTCTAAAACCAGTCTGTGTCTGGCTGTGGGCGGTTCAGAAACCAGTGTCTCATAGGAGGGCTGTGGGCAGGTCAGAAACCAGTCTGTGTCTCATAGGAGGGCTGTGGGCAGGTCAGAAACCAGTCTGTGTCTCATAGGAGGGCTGTGGGCAGTTCAGAAACCAGTCTGTGTCTCATAGGAGGGCTGTGGGCAGTTCAGAAACCAGTCTGTGTCTCATAGGAGGGCTGTGGGTGGTTCAGAAACCAGTCTGTGTCTCATAGGAGGGCTGTGGGCAGTTCAGAAACCAGTCTGTGTCTCATAGGAGGGCTGTGGGCAGTTCAGAAACCAGTCTGTGTCTCATAGGAGGGCTGTGGGCAGTTCAGAAACCAGTCTGTGTCTCATAGGAGGGCTGTGGGCGGTTCAGAAACAAGTCTGTGTCTCATAGGAGGGCTGTGGGCGGTTCAGAAACCAGTCTGTGTCTCATACATAGGAGGGCTGAGGGCAGTTCAGAAACCAGTCTGTGTCTCATAGGAGGGCTGTGGGCGGTTCAGAAACCAGTCTGTGTCGTGGGCGGTTCAGAAACCAGTCTGTGTCTCATACATAGGAGGGCTGAGGGCGGTTCAGAAACCAATCTGTGTCTCATAGGAGGGCTGTGGGCGGTTCAGAAACCAGTCTGTGTCGTGGTCGGTTCAGAAACCAGTCTGTGTCTCATAGGAGGGCTGTGGGCAGTTCAGAAAACAGTCTGTGTCTCATAGGAGGGCTATGGGCGGTTCAGAAACCAGTCGGGCTGTGGGCGGTTCAGAAACCAGTCTGTGTCTCATAGGAGGGCTGTGGGCGGTTCAGAAACCAGTCTGTGTTTCATAGGAGGGCTGTGGGCAGGTCAGAAACCAGTCTGTGTCTCATAGGAGGGCTGTGGGCGGTTCAGAAACCAGTCTGTGTCTCATAGGAGGGCTGTGGGCGGTTCAAAAACCAGTCTGTGTCTGGCTGTGGGCGGTTCAGAAACCAGTGTCTCATAAGAGGGCTGTGGGCAGGTCAGAAACCAGTCTGTGTCTCATAGGAGGGCTGTGGGCAGGTCAGAAACCAGTCTGTGTCTCATAGGAGGGCTGTGGGCAGTTCAGAAACCAGTCTGTGTCTCATAGGAGGGCTGTGGGCGGTTCAGAAACCAGTGGGCGGTTCAGAAACCAGTCTGTGTCTGGCTGTGGGCGGTTCAGAAACCAGTCTGTGTCTAATAGGAGGGCTGTGGGCAGGTCAGAAACCAGTCTGTGTCTCATAGGAGGGCTGTGGGCAGGTCAGAAACCAGTCTGTGTCTCATAGGAGGGCTGTGGGCGGTTCAGAAACCAGTCTGTGTCTGGCTGTGGGCGGTTCAGAAACCAGTCTGTGTCTCATAGGAGGGCTGTGGGCAGGTCAGAAACCAGTCTGTGTCTCATAGGAGGGCTGTGGGCAGGTCAGAAACCAGTCTGTGTCTCATAGGAGGGCTGTGGGCAGTTCAGAAACCAGTCTGTGTCTCATAGGAGGGCTGTGGGCAGTTCAGAAACCAGTCTGTGTCTCATAGGAGGGCTGTGGGCGGTTCAGAAACCAGTCTGTGTCTCATAGGAGGGCTGTGGGCAGTTCAGAAACCAGTCTGTGTCTCATAGGAGGGCTGTGGGCAGTTCAGAAACAAGTCTGTGTCTCATAGGAGGGCTGTGGGCGGTTCAGAAACCAGTCTGTGTCTCATACATAGGAGGGCTGAGGGCAGTTCAGAAACCAGTCTGTGTCTCATAGGAGGGCTGTGGGCGGTTCAGAAACCAGTCTGTGTCGTGGGCGGTTCAGAAACCAGTCTGTGTCTCATACATAGGAGGGCTGAGGGCGGTTCAGAAACCAGTCTGTGTCTCATAGGAGGGCTGTGGGCGGTTCAGAAACCAGTCTGTGTCTCATAGGAGGGCTGTGGGCGGTTCAGAAACCAGTCTGTGTCGTGGTCGGTTCAGAAACCAGTCTGTGTCTCATAGGAGGGCTGTGGGCAGTTCAGAAACCAGTCGGGCTGTGGGCGGTTCAGAAACCAGTCTGTGTCTCATAGGAGGGCTGTGGGCGGTTCAGAAACCAGTCTGTGTTTCATAGGAGGGCTGTGGGCAGGTCAGAAACCAGTCTGTGTCTCATAGGAGGGCTGTGGGCGGTTCAGAAACCAGTCTGTGTCTCATAGGAGGGCTGTGGGCGGTTCAAAAACCAGTCTGTGTCTGGCTGTGGGCGGTTCAGAAACCAGTGTCTCATAGGAGGGCTGTGGGCAGGTCAGAAACCAGTCTGTGTCTCATAGGAGGGCTGTGGGCAGGTCAGAAACCAGTCTGTGTCTCATAGGAGGGCTGTGGGCAGTTCAGAAACCAGTCTGTGTCTCATAGGAGGGCTGTGGGCAGTTCAGAAACCAGTCTGTGTCTCATAGGAGGGCTGTGGGCGGTTCAGAAACCAGTCTGTGTCTCATAGGAGGGCTGTGGGCAGTTCAGAGACCAGTCTGTGTCTCATAGGAGGGCTGTGGGCAGTTCAGAAACCAGTCTGTGTCTCATAGGAGGGCTGTGGGCGGTTCAGAAACAAGTCTGTGTCTCATAGGAGGGCTGTGGGCGGTTCAGAAACCAGTCTGTGTCTCATACATAGGAGGGCTGAGGGCGGTTCAGAAACCAGTCTGTGTCTCATACATAGGAGGGCTGAGGGCAGTTCAGAAACCAGTCTGTGTCTCATAGGAGGGCTGTGGGCGGTTCAGAAACCAGTCTGTGTCGTGGGCGGTTCAGAAACCAGTCTGTGTCTCATACATAGGAGGGCTGAGGGCGGTTCAGAAACCAGTCTGTGTCTCATAGGAGGGCTGTGGGCGGTTCAGAAACCAGTCTGTGTCTCATAGGAGGGCTGTGAGCGGTTCAGAAACCAGTCTGTGTCGTGGTCGGTTCAGAAACCAGTCTGTGTCTCATAGGAGGGCTGTGGGCAGTTCAGAAACCAGTCTGTGTCTCATAGGAGGGCTGTGGGCGGTTCAGAAACCAGTCTGTGTCGTGGGCGGTTCAGAAACCAGTCTGTGTCTCATACATAGGAGGGCTGAGGGCGGTTCAGAAACCAGTCTGTGTCTCATAGGAGGGCTGTGGGCGGTTCAGAAACCAGTCTGTGTCTCATAGGAGGGCTGTGGGCGGTTCAGAAACCAGTCTGTGTCGTGGTCGGTTCAGAAACCAGTCTGTGTCTCATAGGAGGGCTGTGGGCAGTTCAGAAACCAGTCTGTGTCTCATAGGAGGGCTATGGGCGGTTCAGAAACCAGTCGGGCTGTGGGCGGTTCAGAAACCAGTCTGTGTCTCATAGGAGGGCTGTGGGCGGTTCAGAAACCAGTCTGTGTCTCATAGGAGGGCTGTGGGCAGGTCAGAAACCAGTCTGTGTCTCATAGGAGGGCTGTGGGCGGTTCAGAAACCAGTCTGTGTCTCATAGGAGGGCTGTGGGCGGTTCAAAAACCAGTCTGTGTCTGGCTGTGGGCGGTTCAGAAACCAGTGTCTCATAGGAGGGCTGTGGGCAGGTCAGAAACCAGTCTGTGTCTCATAGGAGGGCTGTGGGCAGGTCAGAAACCAGTCTGTGTCTCATAGGAGGGCTGTGGGCAGTTCAGAAACCAGTCTGTGTCTCATAGGAGGGCTGTGGACAGTTCAGAAACCAGTCTGTGTCTCATAGGAGGGCTGTGGGCGGTTCAGAAACCAGTCTGCGTCTCATGGGAGGGCTGTGGGCAGTTCAGAAACCAGTCTGTGTCTCATAGGAGGGCTGTGGGCAGTTCAGAAACCAGTCTGTGTCTCATAGGAGGGCTGTGGGCGGTTCAGAAACAAGTCTGTGTCTCATAGGAGGGCTGTGGGCGGTTCAGAAACCAGTCTGTGTCTCATACATAGGAGGGCTGAGGGCGGTTCAGAAACCAGTCTGTGTCTCATACATAGGAGGGCTGAGGGCAGTTCAGAAACCAGTCTGTGTCTCATAGGAGGGCTGTGGGCGGTTCAGAAACCAGTCTGTGTCGTGGGCGGTTCAGAAACCAGTCTGTGTCTCATACATAGGAGGGCTGAGGGCGGTTCAGAAACCAGTCTGTGTCTCATAGGAGGGCTGTGGGCGGTTCAGAAACCAGTCTGTGTCTCATAGGAGGGCTGTGGGCGGTTCAGAAACCAGTCTGTGTCGTGGTCGGTTCAGAAACCAGTCTGTGTCTCATATGAGGGCTGTGGGCAGTTCAGAAACCAGTCTGTGTCTCATAGGAGGGCTATGGGCGGTTCAGAAACCAGTCGGGCTGTGGGCGGTTCAGAAACCAGTCTGTGTCTCATAGGAGGGCTGTGGGCGGTTCAGAAACCAGTCTGTGTTTCATAGGAGGGCTGTGGGCAGGTCAGAAACCAGTCTGTGTCTCATAGGAGGGCTGTGGGCGGTTCAGAAACCAGTCTGTGTCTCATAGGAGGGCTGTGGGCGGTTCAAAAACCAGTCTGTGTCTGGCTGTGGGCGGTTCAGAAACCAGTGTCTCATAGGAGGGCTGTGGGCAGGTCAGAAACCAGTCTGTGTCTCATAGGAGGGCTGTGGGCAGGTCAGAAACCAGTCTGTGTCTCATAGGAGGGCTGTGGGCAGTTCAGAAACCAGTCTGTGTCTCATAGGAGGGCTGTGGGCGGTTCAGAAACCAGTGGGCGGTTCAGAAACCAGTCTGTGTCTGGCTGTGGGCGGTTCAGAAACCAGTCTGTGTCTCATAGGAGGGCTGTGGGCAGGTCAGAAACCAGTCTGTGTCTCATAGGAGGGCTGTGGGCAGGTCAGAAACCAGTCTGTGTCTCATAGGAGGGCTGTGGGCGGTTCAGAAACCAGTCTGTGTCTGGCTGTGGGCGGTTCAGAAACCAGTCTGTGTCTCATAGGAGGGCTGTGGGCAGGTCAGAAACCAGTCTGTGTCTCATAGGAGGGCTGTGGGCAGTTCAGAAACCAGTCTGTGTCTCATAGGAGGGCTGTGGGCGGTTCAGAAACCAGTCTGTGTCTGGCTGTGGGCGGTTCAGAAACACGTCTGTGTCTGGGCTGTGGGCGGTTCAGAAACCAGTCTGTGTCTCATAGGAGGGCTGTGGGCAGTTCAGAAACCAGTCTGTGTCTCATAGGAGGGCTGTTTTCGCATTGCAACTTTTCAGGACTAGAAAGCCTGCATGCAGTTTCTATTAGCTTGGATTCCCCATTCATGATGTCACTGGTGGATGGGTTTCTGGACTGCCCACAGCCCTCCTATGAGACACAGACTGGTTTCTGAACTGCCCACAGCCCTCCTATGAGACACAGACTGGTTTCTGAACTGCCCACAGCCCTCCTATGAGACACAGACTGGTTTCTGAACTGCCCACAGCCCTCCTATGAGACACAGACTGGTTTCTGAACTGCCCACAGCCCTATGAGACACAGACTGGTTTCTTAACTGCCCACAGCCAGACACAGACTGGTTTCTCAACTGCCCACAGCCCTCCTATGAGACACAAACTGGTTTCTGAACTGTCCACAGCCTTCCTTCTTCCTATGAGACACAGACTGGTTTCTGAACTGCCCACAGCCCTCCTGACACAGACTGCTTTTTGAACTGCCCACAGCCCTCCTATGAGACACAGACTGGTTTCTGAACTGCCCACAGCCCTCCTATGACACACAGACTGGTTTCTGAACTGCCCACAGCCCTCCTATGAGACACAGACTGGTTTCTGGACTGCCCACAGCCCTCCTATGAGACACAGACTGGTTTCTGAACTGCCCACAGCCAGACACAGACTGGTTTCTCAACTGCCCACAGCCCTCCTATGAGACACAGACTGGTTTCTGAACTGTCCACAGCCTTCCTATGAGACACAGACTGGTTTCTGAACTGCCCACAGCTCTCCTGACACAGACTGGTTTTTGAACTGCCCACAGCCCTCCTATGAGACACAGACTGGTTTCTGAACTGCCCACAGCCCTCCTATGACACACAGACTGGTTTCTGAGCTGCCCACAGCCCTCCTATGAGACACAGACTGGTTTCTGGACTGCCCACAGCCCTCCTATGAGACACAGACTGGTTTCTGGACTGCCCACAGCCCTTTTATGAGACACAGACTGAGTAGAAAAACATGGTGCCATTTTATCATGATTATTAGTGAGGACCTATTATATGAAGATAGGTTGAAAAGTGGTGAAGTGGTCCCTTAAAACTCAATGGTCGCCAAGGACTTATTTAACTTCTTGTTCATGATGTCCTGGAGCGCCAAGGACGTGTTTTTCGTGTTTTATAACATGGTAAAAAAATATATAAAATAAAACAAAAGATATATGGTGGCGGTCTGGGACTTTTGGCGCCCAGGGGTAAGGGGTCGACACTATGCCAGTCTAACCAGCGATCCCACACAGGGGTAAGGGGTCGACACTATGCCAGTCTAACCAGCGATCCCACACAGGGGTAAGGGGTCGACACTATGCCAGTCTAACCAGCGATCCCACACAGGGGTAAGGGGTCGACACTATGCCAGTCTAACCAGCGATCCCACACAGGGGTAAGGGGTTGACACTATGCCAGTCTAACCAGCGATCCCACAAAGGGGTAAGGGGTCGACACTATGCCAGTCTAACCAGCGATCCCACACAGGGGTAAGGGGGTCGACACTATCCCAGTCTAACCAGCGATCCCACTCAGGGGTAAGGGGTCGACACTATCCCAGTCTAACCAGCGATACCACACAGGGGTAAGGGGTCGACACTATCCCAGTCTAACCAGCGATACCACACAGGGGTAAGGGGTCGACACTATGCCAGTCTAACCAGCGATCCCACACAGGGGTAAGGGGGTCGACACTATCCCAGTCTAACCAGCGATCCCACACAGGGGTAAGGGGTCGACACTATGCCAGTCTAACCAGCGATCCCACACAGGGGTAAGGGGTCGACACTATCCCAGTCTAACCAGCGATCCCATACAGGGGTAAGGGGTCGACACTATGCCAGTCTAACCAGCGATCCCACACAGGGGTAAGGGGTCGACACTATGCCAGTCTAACCAGCGATCCCACACATGGGTAAGGGGTCGACACTATGCCAGTCTAACCAGCGATCCCACACAGGGGTAAGGGGTCGACACTATGCCAGTCTAACCAGCGATCCCACACAGGGGTAAGGGGTCGACACTATGCCAGTCTAACCAGCGATCCGACACAGGGGTAAGGGGTCGACACTATGCCAGTCTAACCAGCGATCCCACACAGGGGTAAGGGGTCGACACTATGCCAGTCTAACCAGCCATCCCACACAGGGGTAAGGGGTCGACACTATGCCAGTCTAACCAGTGATCCCACACAGGGGTAAGGGGTTGACACTATATGCCAGTCTAACCAGCGATCCCACACAGGGGTAAGGGGTTGACACATGCCAGTCTAACCAGCGATCCCACACAGGGGTAAGGGGTCGACACTTTGCCAGTCTAACCAGCGATCCCACACAGGGGTAAGGTGTTGACACTGGGCACAGGTCTCCACCAGGAGGATAGGAGTGTGTGTGTGATGTTTGGCAAAATGTTTAGGAGCAATATGTGTGTGTGTGTGTGTGTGTGTGTGTGTGTGTGTGTGTGGGGCTTGGCCTGTTGTAGCGCCACCATGAGGCTGATTAGACAACTGTCAAGTGGCATTTCTTCCAAAGCCTAGTGGGAATATGCATGCAGTTTCACCACAAACGGACGCTGCGTTGAGTAGTTGTGGCCATTTGTACAAAACGGGTACAAAGCGGGCTACTCCTGAAAAGTTTAGAAGCCAATTGTAGCCAATGAGGGTGGATTATGAGAAATCAAACAAACCCGTCTTGATCACATGACTATGGAGAGCATATTGCGTGAAATTTGGATAAAATCTGAAGGAGTAATATTAGAAAATGTGTTTTACATATGTCAGCCTCCTGGTGGCGCTATAAAGAGCAGATGTAAAAAATTCCAGGCAAAGGTTTTTCCTTGGTCTCTAGAGAGTTGGCATACAAAGTTATCCACAGATCCGTGCAGTTAGAGGTAAAAACACTTTTTGTCCAGGTATAGTGCCACCATGAGGCTGAGTTGAAAATGTTCATGTGGCATTTCTTCCTCGGCCTAGTGGGAATGTGCGTGCACAATTTCACGGAAATCACACAATGTGTTCATGATTTGCAGCATTTTGTTTGAAACTGAGCACTCCTGCGAACTTTGGAAGCCAATCTTAGCCAATCAGGATGGAGTCTGAGAAATCTGAAAGACCTGTTTCGTTGAATGGCTCTAGAGAGACTGTGTACCAATTGGCGTGATGTTTGGACAAAATCTGTAGGTGTACTGTCCAAAAACTTGTTTTGCACAAAGCGGCCTCCTGGTGGCGCTATAACAGGCTGTTCTGGAAATTTTAGGGCAGAGGTTTATCGTTGGCATCCAGGGAGTGTGTGTGCAAAATGTGGCATCGACCGGGTTAACGGTGCCGGAGATTAGCTGTTCACAGACGGAAGGACGGACACACGGACACACACACACGGACGGACGGACGGAGTGCAAAACATACTCTCTCCCCATGCCTTCGGCCTGGTGGAGACAAAAAGCTCTGTGTGTGTGTGTGTGTCAGACTGCCACAACAGCTGCGTTCGCTTCACGCGTCTTACTTGTTGTTATTATTATTATTAAAGGTATTCTCCATGGTGGTGTTCGGCTGCATCGTCAACGAGGGCTACATCAACATGTTATTATTATTATTAAAGGTATTCTCCATGGTGGTGTTCGGCTGCATCGTCAACGAGGGCTACATCAACATGTTATTATTATTATTAAAGGTATTCTCCATGGTGGTGTTCGGCTGCATCGTCAACGAGGGCTACATCAACATGTTATTATTATTATTAAAGGTATTCTCCATGGTGGTGTTCGGCTGCATCGTCAACGAGGGCTACATCAACATGTTATTATTATTATTAAAGGTATTCTCCATGGTGGTGTTCGGCTGCATCGTCAACGAGGGCTACATCAACATGTTATTATTA
>NC_136809.1:2215100-2285100 GCF_951216825.1 Electrona antarctica | reverse complement strand
TTTAGTTTCCCTTCCCAGAGATAGTCGTGGAGGGAAAGTATCCTCAAAAACAATGTTACTTATTAAGTAGGCCTACAGTATATAGTCAAGAAGATGTACTTATTAAAACAATGTTACTTATTAAGTACAGTGCTCACGTATATACGTATTACGTACGCAAACACAGGGTGGCTCCATGCATTCTGATTATGACTTCAATGTGAAATATGATTTATATGTACATTAATTCATATTTGATTGTATTTGATTGTACTCTTAAGTTATTATGACAAATAAAAATCTTGCTACAACCACTTACAAGAGTTGAAAAGTTTGACTTTTAAATCCTTTTCATATCGAGGTCCATTATTTATTCACTATTTGATCCACGGACCACGTACCATTTGATGACATGTAGCCTCTCAGACCCAAAACTAAAGAATATTTTTGTTTTGGGAAGTCTTGGATAAAGATGTTGTCCACAATGAGAGATAACAGAGATAACAGAGATAACAGGCAAACGTTGATCAAATTAACAATTCTTCTACATTCTATAATTGTGTAGACATGTGAAGACAGAATAATCTAACTCTTGAGAGAGTGTAACATGACCCTACGGGTCCATTTGGTTTCATTTTACGCTCTCAAGAGTTGAAGATCTGATAAGGGTCCATTTGGTTAACAGCTCTCCCATCATTTAGCTGCATGGGGACCACCTGGAACCCCCTCAAGGACCACCTGGAAGTTGGAACCCCCTCGAGGACCACCTGGAACCCCCTCAAGGACCACCTGGAACCCCCTCAAGGACCACCTGGAAGTTGGAACCCCCTCAAGGACCACCTGGAACCCCCTCAAGGACCACCTGGAACCCCCTCAAGGACCACCTGGAACCCCCTCAAGGACCACCTGGAAGTTGGAACCCCCTCAAGGACCACCTGGAACCCCCTCAAGGACCACCTGGAAGTTGGAACCCCCTCAAGGACCACCTGGAACCCCCTCAAGGACCACCTGGAACCCCCTCAATGACCACCTGGAACCCCCTCAAGGACCACCTGGAACCCCCCCAAGGACCACCTGGAACCCCCTCAAGGACCACCTGGAACCCCCTCGAGGACCACCTGGAACCCCCCCAAGGACCACCTGGAACCCCCCCAAGGACCACCTGGAACCCCCTCGAGGACCACCTGGAACCCCCCCAAGGACCACCTGGAAGTTGGAACCCCCTCAAGGACCACCTGGAACCCCCCGAAGGACCACCTGGAAGTTGGAACCCCCTCAAGGACCACCTGGAACCCCCTCGAGGACCACCTGGAACCCCCTCAAGGACCACCTGGAACCCCCTCGAGGACCACCTGGAACCCCCTCAAGGACCACCTGGAACCCCCTCGAGGACCACCTGGAACCCCCCGAAGGACCACCTGGAACCCCCTCAAGGACCACTGGTTGAAAACCACTGTTTTATGCTATTAGGGGCCATGACTGTCCACACAGTTATACAGATCTAGACAGCATAGGGCTTAATTTGGTTCATGTATGTTTTGTAATAATCTAAATCTACAAAGTAGGATAAACTTGTGTAATGTAGTTGAGTGGAAGTCTTGTACAATGTTATAACTCCAGTGAAAAGTAGAACACTACGAGTAAAAGTACTTATAGTTACTTTCCATGAGTACAAGTACTTTCCACCACTGCTTTTTTTTAATAAGTGATTAAAAGTCTTTGTTTGTGTCTTGTTATAGTCAGAGCACTTTGTTCTGCATCCGCCTCCATCTCCTTAATAACTGGTAGGATGTCGCCATCTCGTGTCCATCAGCAGCCATTACAACATGTGATTTTGACCTGCTAAATGAGAATAGATGGACTTCCTATACTTTATAACAGAGTATAATAAAGGCTATGTTTATATATCTCTTCTTTTAGGGTTTCTTTAATCAATAAACAGTTTATAATTTATCCATGATATTAATTTAATTTAATATAAAACGTTTTTGAGTGCATGCAGGCTGCCTACTTCCTATTGTCCCACCACTCGCCTCTGTGTGTGTGTGTGTGTGTGTGTGTGCGCGCGCGTGTGCGCGCGTGCGTGTGTGCGCGCGCATGCGTGCAGTTTGTAAATCCACACAGCTGCAGCGTATATGATTCAAACTTTCCAATGACGTAGGTCAACGGACGCGTGGATCCAGTGGGCGGGGCTTTAGATTTAAAATAGAACGCACATGCGCACAGCGCAGCAGGAAGTGTTTGGGGGCGTGCCTGCTGAACGGTAAGGTTTGGAGTGTTTGTTTGAGAACAGCATGGTTTTATTCACCATTAACAGGATATTGTTTAAACATTAGAGTTGTGAGGACTGAGGATTGTTTACTATGACACTAAATGGACAACAATAGGAGTAATGTGTCCTTTTAGAGAAGGAAACTAAATAAACTAAACTAAATAAATGGGTGGAAAGTAAATAATTCCTGAAGTACTGTGGGAAATATATTGTACTTTTATACTCTACTATTTGGAAACTTTTAGTTGCTTTGTAGATTTGGATAATAAAAAAAACATAGCCTTTTGGCTACATTGTAATTTTACCACTAGGCTACAACCACAATTTGGCCATTTTGATGGTAGCTTATCTACAAGTTTACAATGCATTGCGATGCATTGTAAACTTGTGCATTGTAAAATTGTGAGCTTGTAGATCTGCTATTTTCAGATGGTTTTTAAAACATTTGAAATGGGACATTCTGCATAATGAGTACATTTGGTCATTTTTAAGTACATTTTGATGCCGATAGTTTTTTTTTTTTTTTTTTTTACCTTTTACTCAAGTACATAGTAACACAAGTTGTAACTGTAGCTCAGACACATTCATAAGATTAATCTAAAATAAATGTCTTATCTCTGCTGGGTGGAAAACTGAAATGTACAAACTTACTTCTCAGAATTCAAATACAAAAGTAGCATCTACAAGCTCAAACTGTTCCTTGGGGGGGGGGGGGGGCACTCATTAAAACTAAATTAATTCATAGCGCACTAGAGTCATTTGTATTGTTGACTCATTTCTACCAGGTACAGAACAACTTTATTTCAACTTTAAAGGGCCACTTCACCCCTTTTGCAACCACATCTTATTTGAATGGTGTTTGGGAGACAAACACTTCCCTGGGGTGTTTTTATGTGGGTAGCCTAATATGATTTTAGTATTGTGTCCATGGGCTCCATGATGTCATGGACACTGGGCTCATTTCCTTCCTGGACTACAATTCCCATAATGCTTTGGTCCCCTGCTCCTCCGTGTGGATAGGGGTGAGGGGCTTAGAGTATATATGAATAGAGACGGCACCCGAGTTCTCCTTCCATCCACTTGCATTAAGTTGCTCAGAAGCGCATGAGGTGATTTCACTCCTCCTTCCGGTTAGGAACAGAGTGCATTCTGGGATTGATTGGGCCAAAGACATGAACGCGCTGCCATTGCACTGAAACCGCGTTCACGTGTCATCATGAACGTGCGCAATGATAGTCAACGGACCAGAATTGGCCCAGCGCTGCAATACCAAATTCGGCCACTATGTCCATTGCGCCTCAGGGTTTCCTCCGGGTGCCGTCTCTATTCATATATACTCTAAGGTGAGGGGCTGTCTTACTGAGACAACATGTAGTCCAGGAAGGAAGTGAGCCCAGTGTCCATGACATCATGGAGCCCATGGACACTGAATTACTGAAATGGTAAACACATTTTATTACCCACATAAAAACCTCCAGGAAAGTGTTTCTTGTCTCCCAAACATAATTAAAATAAGATCTGGTTGCAAAAGGGGAGAAGTGGCCTTTTAACCTCTCTGTCAGTGACATGGGACTATTTTCTTTGTCCAGTATCACTACGCCAGCAATGTTCCATGTTACAGAGGGCTCACTAGTTTTGTGGATTAATTTATTGAGTGGTGTAAACCACTCCTACAACTGGCTTTGTTAGTTTACGTGTCTGTTCGTACCAAAAAATGAGCATGGCTTTGTTAGTTTACGTGTCTGTTCGTGCCAAAAAATGAGCATGGTTGCTATGGTCACCCAGTTCACACGGGTGTGATTTCATTACGTCAGACATTACGTCAGACCACAGCTGATCAGTCTATATAAGACCTCACACCACTCGGTTCACACGGGTGTGATTTCATTTTTTTAATGAGTGGCCCTGAGTCAGTGACCCCCCCCCCCCCCACCCCACCAAATGACCAGAACTACTTAATAATCACCAAAACCAGAGCAGAACTCTCACCACGAGACTCGGGCGATCAAATGATACCTTTGCAACCACTATATTAATGGCAATTATTCCCTACAGCTGTTTAAGTTAACAAAAATATAATGTTTATTTTTTTTAAGATGTTTTTTTTCTACAATGTATAAAATCTGGATAAAGTGTAATGTTGGTGTATGTATGTGTCTTACAGGTTGATCATGTGACCTTGGTGTCATGCGGTGACCTTGGATGCAGTCATCAGAAGATGGCTGGTATTGGTAATAGAGTGTCTACTCGGCTGAGCTGAAACGTATAACGGTGTCAACGAACGCTCTCCCTGAGATTACGAGGCGTACAACCTACGCGGCTCTATTAATACCAGCCATCTTCAACCGAGCGACGGAAGGCCCCCCACGGTACGTACCTGGATTACATGTGGCTGTAGTAGAGACTAGGGCTCTACTACATGATAAGTTGACCATTCATTGTCTTACAAATGATTGTCTTACAAATGATTGCGGTTAACAATTTATTGTTTGACATTAAACGTATGAATACAAAGTTTTAATTTCTTGCCAGTAAGGTGCTAACTAGGTGCAACTTCCCAATGACAGCCCATTCATCCAAACAAAAGTCCTAGCTGACTATTGTATCAAACTAACCAACATCGCAGCTGTACAAAAAGCTTGAATTATCCTTTTTCTATCTGCAAAGTGTTTGTTTCATAAAAATCCACTGTTGACATGTTGTGGTGATTTGTTTGTGTTAGTTTGGAAGCACTCGTTGAATATCACTCAACGGCCCAGGCGTACCACCTGTTTGACTGTGCACATCATGCAGGAGGCAGCAGGAGGTGTCTTTACTGATAACGAGCGCTTCCAAACTCTGACACTTAGAAAATAATCATCTGCAAGGAATTTCTTGACAGGAAGTAGCTTAACATGTCTACAGTGGATTTTTATGAAACAATCACTTTGTAGAGCTGCATGGGGGTGTGACTTTGTAGTCCAGGAACAAAGTGAGACCACATTTTCATGACAGGCTTTTGGTCATGAACATAGAATCATGACAAAAACAAACGTATTTTGCACAGACACCCCAGGAAAGTGTTTCTTGTGTCCTAAACAACATTAAAATGAGCTCTGCTTGTGGCATCACAATTTGTAACAATATTAAAGTAAAATAATGGTGACACAGCCCTGTCAGTGACTGTTATTAATACAGTATAATAATGGTGACACAGCCCTGTTAGTGACTGTTATTAATACAGTAAAATAATGGTGACACAGCCCTGTTAGTGACTGTTATTAATACAGTAACATAATGGTGACACAGCCCTGTCAGTGACTGTTATTAATACAGTAAACAATGGTGACACAGCCCTGTCAGTGACTGTTGTGACTTCCAAAAGGTCATCCTGTAGGCCGACAACTAATTATTTTCTTCTCTTCTCCCCTGCCATTTCAGAACGTGAAGCTGACTGAGATACAAACTCCGTTGCCACTGCTGGGTGAACTCTATGCTGTTGCCACTGCTGGTTGCTGTTAGCAGGGAAGGTTAGTTATAAACCGTCTGCTTCCTGCTGCTGCTTGTTTAAGTGGGCTACATGCTACCATACCGTAGGTTGTTTTTCGTGCCATGTATCGTTTCACGTCATCTGTGTATAATGCCAGTCCACATCACATGCCGCTATGTGATTTATTTAACATCATTTACGGGTAAAGTCGGTCCACATCACATATGTATGTTCTCTTCTAGTGTCTCCTTTCTCTTTGCTTTTAATAAAGTTATTTTTGTTGTCTCAGAGTTTTTAATCGCATTTTGCTTTATTTTTTTATAAGTAATTTCTTTCTTCTTGCCTATCTATTCCCCTAGTTCTTCACTAGTGTTTTTTTGTGTGTACAAATGTGATGTGGAGGTATGTGATTTATGTCTCGTGTCATTATGGTAGCATGTAGCCCCGTAACACTGTGTTTACAGCTTACTATGCTGTAGGTCTGTGCAAACTAACGGAGGAAGAAAATGATGGCCGCTGTGTCATTTTCTTCCTTGGTTAGTGTGTTTTGTTTGCTGATATTAAGGGTAAGTGAGCGTAGTTTATTATCTTTAACTGTCGGGCAGAAACCTTGTGTCTCCATAGTTCAACCTTCTTTTGTAAATTAATGTCCTTACTTGGTCATGCTACAGTGTCGCACACTGAAGTAGCAAAAATAGCCGATCTACAAGCTCACGAGGCAAAGATCATCCATTATTGAATATTTTGATTTTATTTAATATAACATGTATTGTATTTTATATTTATTGTGTTTTTTATATATCAAACCGGTGAAGTATGAGCTTGTGACTAAATAATAACGTTGGAACAGATTATTATATTAATATCATTGGATCGCAGGTTGTGGTTTTTTGTCCAGAATAGTAACTGTTTTGGACGTACAAGGTTTCTACCCGACCTTCATCTTTTCACTCTTCTATTCTTTGCTTTAATAAAGTTATTTGTTTTTGTGGTCAGAGTTTTTAATCGCATTTCGCTTTATTTGTTTTCTTTCTTGCCTATCTATGACTAGTTCTTCTGTATTCGGGTCGTGTCTCGTGTACAGTTTCTCATTTGGAGCTGTATCGGTTCATGTAATTTGCCGGTAAAGCGTAATCACGTCAGTTCACATCAGATATGAACACAGGCCCGGTATGTGATGTGCATTTATGGGATTTGATGTGACCATTTCACAACAATTGCGGATAGCTCGGCATTCACGTCGGGCGGCATCGTTCACGCCATACACATTTTGTTTATTGCTGTAGTGTTCTAATGTCGTCCATAGTGTTGTATGTTGTGTACTATGTTCATAGTGTTGCTGTATTGCTGACAAATACTGGGGCGCAAAGAATGCTGCTGCCATTGTATAATTTATGTCAATCGTCCACAAATGGCATAAATTATCTATTTTGTTGAATGTAATTCTTTTTGCTCACGCCACAAACATAAGGCAAACTGCTTGGGCGGAGACCAAGAAAATCTATTTTGTTCATAAAGCGCTCTAAGTGAAAAGTGCAGCAGAAAACATCTAGGTCATAAGACCATTGTCAGTGCTATATTATCAGATCTAATTTTAGTAAACCTTCATCACATAAGCCCACATCACCTATGAACACAGGCCCGGTATGTGATGTGAGTTTATGTCTCGTATCATTTCACATTTGTGAGTAAGGCTTCATCATGTCATCCCACATCACATAATGAGGTTAGGGCTAAGAATGTGATGTGGATTGATGTGATGTAAGTCTTTTATAATGTGCGAGTGAAGCTTCATTGCGTCAGTTAACATCACATTATGTGGTGTGTATTGATGTGATTTATTTATTCTGTAGGCGAGGCATTGACAATGGGCCTATGACCCAAATGTTTTCTGCTGCACTTTTCACTTTGCAGCACTTTATGAGCATGAAGAAAATAAAATTATCTGTCAGGAGTTTTCCTTAAGGTATTTGTGGAGTGAGTCTTCTTCCGATTTTCAATTGTATGAAGACATAATCATGGCTATCATTCATAGTTCAAATTGAGTGCTATTAAGGGCTTTTTTTAAATCATCAAAATGATCTTGCCGCAGGAGGTCGGTGAGGGTACGTTTTAAAAATATTTTGCAAATTTGAAATGTTTTATATATATATATATATATATATATATAAAAAACATTTTTGTATATATTGCCTCCAATGTAAATTGTAAAATAACTACAGATTTGGACCTGTAAATTATAAAACAAAACTAAGGCACTGGTGTGGTACTCCTGGTTTACCAGAACGGGGTTCAACTCCCTGCGGTGCCCTCAATTTGTTGTATTTACATGGTTCATTTTCTGCTCATTGTGTTGCCTTTTCATAGATGATAACCCACAGGTTCTTTACTGTGTTTGTACTCTCTACAGTTGGATAACAAGTCTATTTAGGGACCATGCCCGAAGGGACTCTTGGTACCTTATTTTTCTCTTCTCCTTCCACCAAAAATGGCTGAACTGTGCTGTCGGGTTTTGCGAAACATAGCAATATGGTAGCCCTCTACCTACTTTTTGTTTTTGGCTCTCAATCCGATTCCAATCATTTTGAAAATGACGATTGGCCCTGATTTCCGATCACCCCATCTGATCGGGACAACTGTTACAGCCACAGCCTAGGGGAACTGGACTGCAACATGAATGCGATGGACCCCTCTTAAAACCTCTCGAATGAACCACCAGCAAACAGGAGCACAGTCTTTCCATGGGTTTTATTTCGTCTTTAGGAAGGGGGGAATCTGAGCAGCAAAACAACATAAACCCAACACTAACTATTCTAACCCTAACTAAACTGTCCGGAATCAACAAAGGAAAATACAATCACTACCTTAACTCCTACTCAACAAAACATCAGAAAACAGGGCCCCAAAATAAAGACCCCACCCTTAGCAATACCCGACTGGTTAGATCATTGTGATTGTTATCTTATCATTAGGTGATACACAGTGGCACTAGAGGAATACATTATAGAGCACCGGGTGAGTAGTGCATTTGCTGGTAGTCCACATGAGAGTGAAGAGAGGACGCCTGGCACTGAACAGAGGTGGCCTTTTATCCTCCTCCACCACCCGCCGAAGACCAATCACCGCCTCCAGGCTCCAAGTCGCCACCTACTTTCCAAAGCAGTCACTTAACTCTCTCACTCTCTGCCCACCTCCACAGACACACCTGGCACACATCACTCTCTCATCAAGCCACCACATACCAGGGAAAAGAAGGTTATAATTGGAGTAAGGAATATTGATATTCCAACCTCCCATACTCATATAGACCCGGGGTCGTAACACCTCCCCCCTCAAGATTGAGCATTTCTGCCCCAACAGAAAGGCCCAATCCTTTACAATCTACACATCATAACTAGGGATGTCCCGATACCCTTTTTTTTCGTTTCCGATTCCGATCCAACTATTTCTGTGTTAGCCGATACCGATAAAATAATAAACTTCAAAATAAGTTTTTTTTTTAATTCAAGTTAACAATAGAATACATTGAATACATTTAAATAATGTTTTGGCACATAAGGCATTTTTTTCAAAATGAAATGCACCCCTATATATGCCCTCCTATATTCAGCTATTAGTGTAGATTTCCGTGCTACTAAAATTTAATTCTCATTGACAATTGTATGTCATAGTGTCTGAGCAAATAGACATGTTACATCATCATCACCATTACATCACCTAATCAACATGAGTTAGACTTTAATATATTAGCGCCCCTCACTTCACACAGGTGAGATTTTTTTTGTTGCTCTTCTGATTGGCCAAAATTCACAACAGCTGTTGTCAAAGTTACAAGTCTACATTGCCTAACTGATGGACGCCTTGTGAGCTTGTAGATCTGCTATTTCCGTTGTGCAAGACCTTTCTACGGAGCAGCTTAGCATGTTACGTTACTTTGGAATGGAGTTATACAGGCACGGAGGAAAGGACAGCTGGTTGAAAAACGATGGGATGTTATTCATTCAATTCATACAAGCCTAAATGTTCACAACAAGTTACAACCACAGTTCCTTTGGTCTTTATAATGGTTATGATTATTGATCTGGTCCATATAGCTTTAGAAGGAGCTAGGTTATTACATGCTAGGCTAATTAAGTTAACAACTGTGCTACATTATTGCATTTAGTTCCCCTCTTGTCTTTTAAAATAAACCAAACTTTTCCACCCGTTCCACCCACGGAGCAAGTTACTATGAGCGTCAGTCCACCGTGTCCCAGTCAGTTTAGAGCTTATTTGTCCAGTCTAACTTCGAAGAGAGGGGGAGAAAGAAAAACAACAAAATATAGCCTACTTGGCAGCCCTTGTGCAAACTACAGCAAGGCGCCTTTGTTTTAAATTGTCCCCCATTCGCAAAGCCGTTCACACCTATGGCTGGAGATGCGCGTTTTCAATACCGGCGGCCCCGTCTCACCGTGCTGCGCGCATCACGTGATTAAATAAAATGTAGTATCGGATTGGTGCGGGGCGTACTTGCCGATTCCGATATGACCAAATAAGAGCATATCGGAGGGCATTCCGATACAAGTATCGGTATCGGGACATGCCTAATCATAACACCTCGAAAGTGCATCAGCCATCACATTTTCCACCCCTTTTTTATGATGGATCTCTATATTAAAATCCTGCAACTCCAAAGACCAGCGCATCAGGCGCTGGTTGTGGTTACGCATCTGTGCCAGAAATACTAGCGGGTTATGATCCGTGTACACATGTACTGGCACTGACGCAGAACCGACATATACCTCAAAATGTCGCAGAGCCATAACCAATGCCAACGCTTCCTTCTCAATAGTACTATAATTAACTTGATGCTTATCGAATTTCTTAGAAAAAAAACACACAGGGTGGTCAACGCCTCCAGCATCCTCCTGCAGCAACACAGCCCCCGCGCCCAGGCCACTAGCATCCACTTCTAGTTTAAAAGCTCTCTCAAAATCAGGGGATGCAAGGACTGGAGTGCTACAAAGAAGTGCCTTTGCAGCCTCAAACGATTCCTGGCAACGGGGAGACCACACAAGGCTTTTTAGGACTAGTCAATGCTGTCAATGGAACAACTATATCCGCAAAGTATTTGCAAAAACCTCTATAGAATCCGCACATACCCAGAAATCTGCACAACTGACGTCGGGTCTTTGGTACTGGGAAATCTACCATGGCTTGTATTTTCGCATTTACAGGACACACTTGCCCCTGTCCCACCTGTTTCCCCAAATACGTCACCACTGCTTTCCCAAATTCGCACTTGGCCAAATTAAGTGTGAGTGATGCATCCCGCAACCTGCAGAAAACCTCTTTCAGGGTTCTTACATGTTCGGACCACGTAGAGGTGTACAGCACAATGTCGTCCAAATAGAATTCGCAGTTTGACACACCCGCCAATACTTTAGACATAAGCCGCTGAAATGTAGCGGGCGCATTTTTCAAGCCAAAAGGCATTACCTTACACTGCAAGAAGTGATCCGGAGTCACAAATGCGGACATTGCGGAGGCGCGTTGAGTCAAACGCACCTGCCAATACCCTTTAAGCAGGTCCAATTTCGTTACCAATTTGGCAGAACCCACGCGATCAATACAATCCTCAAGTCTAGGTAGAGGAAAATAATCTGAGGTGGTTATTGCATTTAACCTACGAAAATCATTGCAGAACCGAAATGTCCCATCTGGTTTTGGGACTAATATTGACGGAGAACTCCATGCGCTACAGCTTGGTACTGCAAGACCATTTTCCAGGAGATACTCAACCTCTTGTTGCATAACTGCTCGTTTCACAGGATTTACCCTATATGCATGCTGTTTTATAGGTTTGTTTTCCCCAACATTAATATCATGACAGAGCGTGCGTCTGTGTAGGATTGTCCCCAAATAATTCAGGGAAACTCAGAATAAGCCCCATGACCTCTTTTCTCTCTGGTATGATAGAAAACCATCCAGACCCTCTACCAGCTCTGAATTTTTCATGCGAGCACATGGAACCTCCCCTCGCCTTCCACTCTCTTCGTCCACCCCACCCTCAGGAATCGGTGTGCCCACTATGCCCACTGCCCCCCCCCCACAGGCGCATAATTTGTGCGGGACAAATAACCCTTCAACATATTTACATGACAGACTCTCGATTTTTTCCTCCTATCAGGTGTTTCTATCACATAATTCAGTTCATTTATTTTGCTTTCCACAACATAACCCCCCACAGGTAGCAAAACCAACACTTTATCCCCCGGCTGAAACTCTCTAGCCACCGACTTTTTGTCATATCGTGCTTTCATTTTCGACTGCACAGCGGAAAGTGACAGGCGGGCTCTTTCACACGCACGATGTAACCTCTCCTTAAATGACTTAACATAATCCAAGATATTATGCTCTGCATTCGGTTCCTCCGCCAGCCACTTTTCTCTGAGCAGGCGCAATGGGCCACGCACGGTATGTCCAAAAACTAAATCAGCCGGACTAAAACCCAAGGACTCTTGTGTGGTTTCTCTTACAGCAAACAGCAATAATGGCAACCCCTCATCCCAATCCTTTTCATTTTCCTCCCCATATTTTTTTAGCATAGATTTCAACGTTTGGTTAAATCTCTCCAACGCGCCTTGGCTCTCTGGGTGATAAGCACTTGATACATTGTGTTGAACAGACAATTGGGCCATCACCTGGGCAAACACGTTGGACATAAAATTACTCCCACGATCACTTTGAATCATTTTTGAAATGCCGAACGTGGTAAAAAATTTCACCAGCGCTTTCACGATATGCTTAGCCTTTATCGTGCGTAAAGGCACCGCTTCAGGATAACGGGTAGCCACACACATCATTGTAAACATATACTGATTACCCGCTTTTGTTTTCGGGAGTGGTCCCACACAATCTATCAAAATGTGCTCAAAAGGTTCACCAATTACAGGGATTGGGTGTAAGGGGGCCGGTGCAATTTTTTGATTTGGCTTTCCCACCACTTGGCAAATGTGACACGAACCGCAAAATCTCGCCACATCCCCTTTTAACCCCGGCCAAAAGAAATATCTGAGAATCCGGTCATGTGTTTTTCTAATGCCCAAATGGCCTGAGAGACTGTGGTCATGAGCTAAGCTCAACACCTGCCCACGGAAAGGAGTTGGATCCACTACCTGTCGAATGGCATCCCGGTCGCCGCCGCACACAGGAGACCAAGTGCGCATCAGTACCCCCCCATCTAAGGAATACACACATAACCCTGGACTATACGTCCTTGATAATGCATCAAAACAACTTTTCAAAGTAACATCATTCTGTTGAGTTTGAATTAAGTCTTCTTTTTTCACAGCCAAACTCAACTCAGGACCCACTGTAATTACACTGGACCCAGCTGCATTATCGTCCAGGACAGCCCCATCGATCACTTCATTTCCCAGTGTATCCACATTAACCAAAAACGTATCATCCAGTTGTACTGCCTCCCCATGTTTGCGCGCTTGGGCGCGCGTCACCGCGCATACAGGAAAAATGGATGTGGCATCGCTCATATCGCATGTAGGAGTTTCCACCACCTCGGGAGAAGAAAATACCTTACCCCCCGCAATATAATTTCCGAGGATGAGGTCAATACCTGCCATAGGCAGGCGATCACGTACCCCCACCCGTACGGAACCAGACACCAAAGCGGTCAACAACTGTACATTGTGGAGAGGCACGCGTAACACGCTCATTCCCACCCCCCATACAAGCAAATCTGAGCCACAATAGGTGTCATTAGAAAACGGCAATATCCCCTTTCGAACAAGTGAATGTTTTGCCCCAGTGTCACGCAAAATCTTTATGGGCACGGGCACGGACCCCCCTCCCACCATAGACACCAACCCGTCGGTCACAAATGGTATAAAGTCTGCATCAATCTTTTCACTCCTTTCCACAGAACCGATACTGGCGAGGTCGCTCGGACCCGTGTGAATTAACCCGATCGCGGACGGGTGTGCATTATTACGAGGCTCTCCCCGCTGTCGCCCCAACGCTGGACATTCCGCCACCAAATGCGTGCTCTCACGACAATGAAAGCAAGCCTGCGGGGTAGTTTGCGCGTTAGGCGACTGCCGCCGCCTATTTTGTGGTGAATTCTGCCCGCCCCGAGACCCCGGGGGAGAAAGCGCATTTCTATGAGTTAAAGCAAACTCGTCAGCCGCCACTGCTGCTGTTGCCAAAGTAGGCTTTTTCTGCTCATTTAAATGAATCACCATATTCTCGGGCATGTATCTCTTAAATTCCTCAATCAAAATCAACTTGCGCAATTGCTCAAACGTTTTTGTCTCCGTGGCATTACACCACTTATTAAACAATGTGCGTTTTACATGTGCAAATTCCACATGCGACTGGGCACCAGCTTTCCTACTTTCCCTAAACTTCAACCTATATGCTTCAGGGATGAGCTGATAGGCGCGAAGCACAGTTTCCTTCACTATTTCATAGTCTAAGCCCTGCTCCAACGACAGGCTGTTACACACTTCCTGTGCTTTTCCTACAAATTTACTTTGGACCAAAATAGCCCATACCTCTCGTGACCAGCGCAAAGCACTTGCAACTCTTTCAAACGCACTGAAATACGCGTCTACCTCCGCTTCTCGAAACGGTGGGACCAGTGCAACGTGTCTGCTAATATCCAAGCTATGTTGAGGGGAGGAGGTCGCTCCCTGGGCAAGGGTGGATGTTGATGCTGACTCAAGTTCTAACGCACGCACTTTCAGAAGTAGCGTCTCTTTCTCCAACTGCTTGCTTTTAACTTCCATCTCTTTAATACGGAGCACCAGTTCAAGCTCCGCAGCCGACATGCCTAACGGGGTAATACCGGGCAATACCGGATCTTTTATTGGTGTAGGAGGCTGTTGCTCCTTATTCTCCACACCCTCCGCACCCCCACCCGATACGGGCAGCACCCCCTTCTCCCCCAGCTTGGTTATGAGATGCTGCTTTATGTCTGCTTTCTTTTCACTTACAGACACACTCCAGCCATAATGCTTTGCCACATCAACCAGGTCACATTTTCGCAGTTGTTCTACCTTTTGCCATGAGGGACTTTTCACAAATTCAGTTGCCCTACCCTCCATCATGAAAAATAAAAAAGCTGGTAACCAAGCGATGAGAAACAAACACACGCACGGCCTATACATCACCTGCACCGCCGACACGAACCACAAGATGGCAGTAGACGAGCCCCCAATTCCTGTTACAGCCACAGCCTAGGGGAACTGGACTGCAACATGAATGCGATGGACCCCTCTTAAAACCTCTCGAATGAACCACCAGCAAACAGGAGCACAGTCTTTCCATGGGTTTTATTTCGTCTTTAGGAAGGGGGGAATCTGAGCAGCAAAACAACATAAACCCAACACTAACTATTCTAACCCTAACTAAACTGTCCGGAATCAACAAAGGAAAATACAATCACTACCCTAACTCCTCAACAAAACAGAAGAAAACGGGGCCCCAAAATAAAGACCCCCCCCCACCCTTAGCAATACCCGACTGGTTAGATCATTGTGATTGTTATCTTATCATTAGGTGATACACAGTGGCACTAGAGGAATACATTATAGAGCACCGGGTGAGTTGTGCATTTGCTGGTAGTCCACATGAGAGTGAAGAGAGGACGCCTGGCACTGAACAGAGGTGGCCTTTTATCCTCCTCCACCACCCGCCGAAGACCAATCACCGCCTCCAGGCTCCAAGTCGCCACCTACTTTCCAAAGCAGTCACTTAACTCTCTCACTCTCTGCCCACCTCCACAGACACACCTGGCACACATCACTCTCTCATCAAGCCACCACATACCAGGGAAAAGGTTATATTGGAGTAAGGAATATTGATATTCCAACCTCCCATACTCATATAGACCCGGGGTCGTAACACAACCTCTAATAGAGGGCGATGCCAAACGGTGAGGACGCAAAGCCCACGACCATAAGGGTGGCGCTATAGCCCACGACCATAAGGGTGGCGCTATAGCCCACGACCATAAGGGTGGCGCTATAGCACTCGCCTGTAAATGCAAACTTTAAACGGGCATAACTCATGAACCGTTTGAACGTGATAAATAAAACTGATACCCACGTGTCTCCTCTTGCCTCACTTTGGGTAAACTGATACCCACGTGTCTCCTCTTGCCTCACTTTGGTAAACTGATACCCACGTGTCTCCTCTTGCCTCACAACGTGGGTAAACTGATACCCACGTGTCTCCTCTTGCCTCACTTTGGTAAACTGATACCCACGTGTCTCCTCTTGCCTCACAACGTGGGTAAACTGATACCCACGTGTCTCCTCTTGGTAAACTGATACCCACGTGTCTCCTCTTGGTAAACTGATACCCACGTGTCTCCTCTTGGTAAACTGATACCCACGTGTCTCCTCTTGGTAAACTGATACCCACGTGTCTCCTCTTGGTAAACTGATACCCACGTGTCTCCTCTTGGTAAACTGATACCCACGTGTCTCCTCTTGGTAAACTGATACCCACGTGTCTCCTCTTGGTAAACTGATACCCACGTGTCTCCTCTTGCCTCACTTTGGTGTTCTGACTTTTGACCTGACCTTTAGATCACCTGCCCTTTTGAATTGTATCTGTCTCCTCCTGGGATCTTTGCTCCTCCTCCTCCTGGGATCTTTGCTCCTCCTCCTCCTCCTCCTCCTGGGCTCCTCCTGGGATCTTTGCTCCTCCTCCTCCTCCTCCTCCTCCTGGGCTCCTCCTGGGATCTTTGCTCCTCCTCCTCCTCCTCCTCCTGGGCTCCTCCTCCTCCTCCTCCTCCTCCTCCTGGGCTCCTCCTGGGATCTTTGCTCCTCCTCCTCCTCCTCCTCCTGGGCTCCTCCTGGGATCTTTGCTCCTCCTCCTCCTCCTCCTCCTCCTCCTGGGCTCCTCCTGGGATCTTTGCTCCTCCTCCTCCTCCTCCTCCTCCTCCTGGGATCTTTGCTCAAAATGCCCAAAGGTTTCTACACTAATTTGGAGAAGAAAAAAAATCAGAAGTACAGTACATTCTAAATGTGATGAAAATAACACAGTTTACTATAACGGTCAGATATTTCTATCACTGCTACTATTATTTAGTTCCCTCCCGAACGTTAAAGTCCCTCCAAAGCAAATGATGTAAACGAAAGTTAATCCATCCCAGAAGCAAAACGTAATCCAAAAGAATGCACTCCGAAAGAAGAGGAAGAACAAAACCTCGGATCCTCGCGGGACGACAAAATAAATAAATAAAAGACGAACGATCTCACCAGTTCAGAACGTCTCGAGCCGCTTCATATAATGAGCACAATCGTTCTTGTAGCTACAGCTTAGTTAAAGGGATATTTAAGAACAAACGTGTCCAGGTCCCTCGTAGACTCCCTGTTTGTTTGTCTGTCTCTCTCACAGGTCTACCTGCTAGGCCGGTAACCTCCGCCTACTATATGGGCTGTCAGTCCAACTCCAGACCCGTGTCAATCAAAAGATATCAAACCATAAACAGTCTTTTAAACCCCCCAAATAATAACAATCACAGAATATATAGGACCTTACCCTTGACGGATGGCGTTAATTAGAAATATTAAATAATACAACATACACTTTTATATGTTATTAAAATAAATCATGTATAACTTGTGTGGCAGTTGCTACAGCTATAAACTACAGTTTGTAGTTATGTCAGGACCACAGACGAGGGATTTAAATGTATAACGGAGCAATCTTAAAGTAAATACTCAGTGGGTTATAGTATAGAATGAGGCAAAGCGCTGAGAAACTACAAGACACTTCATATATGCAAAGCACTTCAACACAATTAAACTCCCTTCACATAATAAAACCATTCTCTATAAAATACAAGCCTATATTAAGTATATGTACAGTTGTACACAATATACAACAGCGTTTGGTTGTGTACTTAACCCGCCCCTTTTGTTTTTATTGAATTAACGACATTAACCCTAGAATCACTATTCTGAACAAAATCAGATCTACAAGCTCATGATTTTGGAAGATTTCGAAAAAAAGGACATAGTCCAAACTACATACAAGTCCATGGTCTCGGACGGCATACTATAGTACGCCGTTTTTAAGTGGTGCAACCACTTCATTATGGAGCTTTGTGTGCCTGGGTCTGTCCGAGCACAAATAGCATTTGGTTGGTTTTTAAAACCAAGTGTCACTGTTGTGCAGCCTAACACACACATAGATATTATATATATGATGTTATCAGGTGTGACAGTACAGTACAGTAGAGGGACCCCACACAGTAACTTTCATTTCTCGACCGTTTCGGGCGCGGGGCGGCTCGCCGGAACCGGGCCGGCACCCTGGGCGCGTTCCTGCGTGTCTGGAAATTCCAGGGACCCCCCCCGAGGACCCCCACACAGAGTTGCACCACTTCAAACGGGTGTGATTTTCATGATTTTGGATGATTTGAAAAAAAGGGCATGCTATAGTCCATGGTTTCGGACCGCATGCCGTTTTTCATAATTTTGCAGGATTTGAGAGATGAAAATAATGGACCTGTAAATTACAACAAAACAAACTAAGGCACTGGTTGTGGTACTCCTGGTTTACCAGAACGGGGTTCAAGTCCCTGCGGTGCTCTGCTCAATGTGTTGCATCTACATGGTTTATGGAAAAGCGTGACGGAAAAGCGTGACGAAAAAAGCGTACAATTTAAAATGTAGGCATTTAGCAGACGCTCTTAATCCAGAGCAATTTACATTAAGCAAGAACAAAAAAGCATGGGAATACATCACATATATAAAATGCATTTATCATGAAACATGCGTAAGCTAAGAACGTAACTAGAACATATCTATATAATGACACTATACATATAAACTAAACATATATACTATACTGTAAGCGGCCCTCGATTGATGAAAGAATGACAAGGTTGGGTGGTCTCGACGGGTGTTTATATTTGTTCCAACACTGTGCAAACTACAAGGATATAGAATAAATACAGTTTACAATCATCATAATCAATAGTTTCACTAATAAAATCTGTGCATTAAACTTGTCACTTCAGTAGTACAATCAACAATAAAAATGGTTCATTTATGGTCAATTATAAATACAGTGATACAAAACTCAAGTTATTTCAATTATAAGACAAGTAAAGGAAAATGCACAATAACCAAAGGTACGAAAACCAAACTAAAACCAAACGAAATACAATCATGAATGATACTCCAAATGGAAACCAGACAAATAAATAATCATGTATACCTCACTCCGCGTATCGAGGGTGCTAAAGGGCTGCATAACCAAATAGAAACCTCAGGGCACATCAACAGTCACCGATGGTCACATTCACAACATAGTGTGACAGACAGGCACTGTAGACAATAATAGACAACTTCAGTCACTAAAAGTTCACTACAACTGCAAATGTCACAGGCTTCAACATTGCTTAATCAATACGAGTACAAACATAAGCGTCACATAAACAGTCAAACATTTCATACTGTGTGGTCTGGTGCAAACACACACACTGGTGCTCTCTCCCCCTCTGCTCACTCTGGAGTCTGGCTGTGTGAAATGAGTCTATGGGTCTGAGTTGAGTGAAGCTAACAGGCTTCAGCTATATATGGGTAGGTAACAGGAAGTGTCGAAGTAAAGGTATGCCAAAATACAGGAAGTTTCAAAATAAACAACAAAATAAGACCGACAATACGCCGGGACAACGCTCCACACGTCCCAAACTCTTCTCCCTTCTGGCCCCAAAACTGTGGAATGCACTCCCTGTTGCAATCAGAACTGCAGCATCACTCCCAATCTTCCGCCGTAGTCTGAAGACCCACCTTTTCAGACTCCATCATGGCCCATAGCACTTATCCTACCCCCTTAGATAGCACTTTTTAGACTTAGATAACATTTGAAACAGACTTATAGCATGTCATGTAGACACCACAATAATTGCATTGTATGTAGTCATAGCACATCATAGTACATATGTATAGCATAGTATAGTATATGTATGTACGTATGTAATGTATAGTTTATATGTATAGTGTCATTATATAGATATGTTCTAGTTACGTTCTTAGCTTACGCATGTTTCATGATAAATGCATTTTATATATGTGATGTATTCCCATACTTTTGTTCTTGCCTAATGTAAGTCACTCTGGATTAAGAGCGTCTGCTAAATGCCTAAATTGAAAATTGATTCTTCATCATTGTTGAGGATTTGAAAAAAGGTGAAAATCAAGGAAAAGCGAAAGTCTATAGTCCATGGTTTCGGAGGGCATACTATAGTATGTAGTTTTTTACGATTTCGGAGGATTTAAAAAAAAAGGTGAGAATCGCAGATAAGCCGAATGGCTATATTCCTAGTCCATGGTAACGGACCGCATACTGGTCAAGGTCATTTATACTGGACTGGTCAAGGTCATTTATACTGGTCAAGGTCATTTACTAGTCTTATGAAGGTCATTTATACTGGTCAAGGTCATTTATACTGGTCAAGGTCATTTACTAGTCTTATGAAGGTCATTTATACTGGTCAAGGTCATTTATAATGGTCAAGGTCATTTATACTGGTCAAGGTCATTTATACTGGCCAAGGTCATTTATACTGGCCAAGGTCATTTATACTGGTCAAGGTTATTTATACTGGTGAAGGTAATTCATACTGGTCAAGGTAATTTATACTGGTCAAGGTCATTTACTAGTCTTATGAAGGTCATTTCTACTGCTCAAGGTCATTGATATTGGTCAAGGTCATTGAGCGGCACGCTATAGTATGTTGTTTTTCACGATTTCGGAGGATTTAAAAAAAGGTGAAAATCGCGGAAAAGTGAAAGGCTATAGTCCATGGTGTCGGAGGGCATACTATAGTATGTCGTTTTTTACGATTTCGGAGGATTTTTAAAAAAGGTGAGAATCGCGGATAAGCCGAATAGCTATATTCCTAGTCCATGGTAACGGACCGCATACTGGTCAAGGTAATTTATACTGGTCAAGGTCATTTATACTGGTCAAGGTCATTTATACTGGTCAAGGTCATTTACTAGTCTTATGAAGGTAATTTATACTGGTCATTTATACTGGTCAAGGTCATTTATACTGGTCAAGGTAATTTATACTGGCCAAGGTCATTTACTAGTCTTATGAAGGTCATTTATACTGGTCAAGGTCATTTATACTGGTCAAGGTCATTGATATTGGTCAAGGTCATTGAGCGGCACGCTATAGTATGTCGTTTTTCACGATTTTGGAGGATTTGAAGGAATTGAGGATTTTGGAGGAATTGAAAAAAAAGGTGAAAATCACGGATAGCGACAGGCTATAGTCCATCGTATCGGAGTGCATGATATAGGGTGCCATTTTTCACGATTTCGGAGGATTTGAAAAAAAGGTGGAAATCACAGAAAGCGACAGACTATCGTCCATCGTCTCGGAGCGCATGCTATAGGGTGCCATTTCACGATTTCGGAGGATTTTAATTTCTTTTGAAAATATCGGAAAAGCGACAGGCTATAATCCATCGTCTCGGAGTGCATGCTATAGCGTGCAATTTTTCACGATTTCGGAGGAATTGAAAAAAAGGTGAAAATCACAGAAAGCGACAGACTATCGTCCATCGTCTCGGAGCGCATGCGGTTATAAATCATGTACATACAACACATTGAACAGAGCACCGCAGGGAGTTGAACCCCGTTCTGGTAAACCAGGAAGTACCAAAACCAGTGCCTTAGTTTGTTTTGTTGTAATTTACAGGTCCAACATCATCATTCATTACATTTCAACAGTAGTCATTTCACAATTTACACTGTAGGCAATAATAACAGTATATAAAATAATAAATCACAAAGCTAACATTGTCAAATTTGCTAAATATTTGTAAATGTACTCTTGCCGACCTCCCACGACAAAATCATTAAAATAAGGTTACCATCGTCTCGAAGCGCATGCTATAGGGTGCCATTTTTCACGATTTCGGAGGATTTAAAAATAAAAGGTGAAAATATCGGAAAAGCGACAGGCTATAGTCCATCGTCTCGCGCCCCCAAGTGCCCCCCCATTGTCCCCATTGATCGATCGATCCAACGATGGTTCCATCGATCCATTAATGATCGAACCACGGTCTGGTTCCAATATACATTTATAATCAATGTTAATGTAAAATCAATGTTAATGTAACTGAGAGTGTACACATGTGTACACTATTGTTCTACCTCCTTCTCAAGGTCAAGGCTATCTCCACACCGTGAGAGCTGCTGCTGTGCTATAGAGCTCTTTGCCACCCTGTCATACATGGATGATTTTCCTTTGCCATAGAAGCCTGAGTTGGCATCACAGCCTGAACAGTGAGGAGGATGGTTTCAGCTTCAGACTGCTCAATGCTGTAGTCTTCCATCGGTTGTTGTGTTGACAAGTTGATGCAACTATGCCAACAGCATAGAGTTGACAATGGCTGCATGCACATTCTCAGCCAGGTCTGTGAGGTAGTTGCATATTAATTTTTGCAACATTTTTGCTCATTGTTACTTTTTGAATGCCTTGGCAGAGGGGAAGGTGTCATTCAATATCATGTACGTGTGTACCTTACCCTGTACACACAGGTCTCGCTCATCATCTTTAGTTGAGTATGCTGCAACGTATGGGTCATTCACACAGATGATACGGTGAGCATCACAATGGCATGCAAGGATGATGGATTACACCTTGTGGACATAGTCCCTTGTATGGTTTGCCTTGCCTCGATCTTCCGCTGATGGAGTTGCCATCCTCCAGATCATGCCCATTCGGGCCACTTTCCGTGTGCTTCCTCTTGGCTTCTTTTCGTCTGGCAAGAGTGTTGTGTTCCACTCTTATGCGGGCCACATTGTTAATAATTCTGGAGTGCACCAGCAGCTGCTTTTCATTTTAGAGGATGGAGAGCCAGCCCGACTTCATTTTGCTGCCCTTGTTCATTGTACATTCAATCAACATGTCCTAGGCCATGTTGGAATAGTGGTTACCTGTGATGGACTGAGTGAAGTTAAGGAAGGCAACCTGTTCAGCAGGAAGAGCTGTCAGCATCATCCCAGAAGTCAGGCAGCCACCTCCAATACTTATTGTTGTCGTATGCTACCATCCACGGCTGCATAGCACACAGAGAGCTGACATACTCTTCTCAGTTGCAGATATGGACTGCATGCACATTCTGCATTAGCTGTCATGGACAGGAAGTCCCTCCAGTAGTCTGCTATCTCACTGACCGCTGCCAGGAAAAGCAGCAGCTGGGGGAATTATGACACTCAACTGCCGCTCGCTTCCGCGGCAGTGCGATGGTCTAACATGTGTTGTGTCATGCTTGCGGTTAGGGTAAGGGTTTGGGGTAGAGTGTTGGACTGATGCCGCAGAGCGACACTGTCGCCTGCCACGGGTGTTCCGCGGCTGATGCCATGCGTTGAGTCATGTAGGGAGTACAAACACAGTAGAGAACCTGGGGGTTATCATCCTAACTGTAGGGAGTACAAACACAGTAGAGAACCTGGGGGTTATCATCCTAACTGTAGGGAGTACAAACACAGTAAAGAACCTGGGGGTTATCATCCTAACTGTAGGGAGTACAAACACAGTAAAGAACCTGGGGGTTATCATCCTAACTGTAGAGAGTACAAACACAGTAAAGAACCTGGGGGTTATCATCCTAACTGTAGGGAGTACAAACACAGTAAAGAACCTGGGGGTTATCATCCTAACTGTAGGGAGTACAAACACAGTAAAGAACCTGGGGGTTATCATCCTAACTGTAGAGAGTACAAACACAGTAGAGAACCTGGGGGTTATCATCCTAACTGTAGGGAGTACAAACACAGTAAAGAACCTGGGGGTTATCATCCTAACTGTAGGGAGTACAAACACAGTAAAGAACCTGGGGGTTATCATCCTAACTGTAGGGAGTACAAACACAGTAGAGAACCTGGGGGTTATCATCCTAACTGTAGGGAGTACAAACACAGTAAAGAACCTGGGGGTTATCATCCTAACTGTAGGGAGTACAAACACAGTAAAGAACCTGGGGGTTATCATCCTAACTGTAGGGAGTACAAACACAGTAAAGAACCTGGGGGTTATCATCCTAACTGTAGGGAGTATAAACACAGTAGAGAACCTGGGGGTTAACATCCTAACTGTAGAGAGTACAAACACAGTAAAGAACCTGGGGGTTATCATCCTAACTGTAGGGAGTACAAACAGTAGAGAACCTGGGGGTTTTCATCCTAACTGTAGTGTCCTGTAAGGGATTGAGTGATATGTTAGTGTTGCTAGACGGACCGTTATGTATGTAACACACTTACTCTGCTTCCGCCCAACCTGAAGTAAACAGTTAACTCCACACGCTCTCCGCCTCATTATTACATGAGAAGAATTGATTAGGGACAGAATTGTAGTAGGCATAAGAGATGCCAAGCTATCAGAAAGCCTGCAAATGGATGCAGAATTAACTCTGGAAAAGGCAATGACCAGAGTGAGGCAGAGTGCAGCAATAAAGAAACAACAGCCCACCTTAAGAGGCACTGAACAGGCAGCTGCGCAAGTGGAAGCAATACATAAACACAAGTGGCAGAAAGCACAATACAAATCTGACACACAGTCTCCAGGATGTGGCAGATGTGGAAATATGAGAAAACATATGTGGAAGGAATGCCCTGCTCGTGATGCTGAGTGTAGAGTGTGTCATAAAAAAGGACATTTCGCAAAGTCATGCAGGTCAGGAAAAGGAGTCCATGATATCACACTGGCACACACAGAGTCTTCTCAAGACGAAGAGGAGGAGGCCTTTGCATTCCTGAATGTAGTGAACCTAGAGGAATCAGAAGATGAATGGCTGGAACTGCTGGAGCTGAATGGACAGGAGGCTATATTCAAACTGGATGCAGGTGCCCAAGTCACAGCGGTTCCGAGCAGCATGCATTCAGTTGAAAAACATGGAAATCTGCAGCCACCACGCAAAGTACTGTATGGACCTGGAAGATACAAGTTGAACACAATAGGCTGCTTCGGGGGTGAGCTGACCATTAGGAAGAAAACAACAGCACAATTAATTTATGTTGTTGAAGAGCTAACCAGGCCTCTCCTAGGCCTTCCTGCAATAGAGGCGCTGGGACTCATCAAACGGCTGCACACGGTTGCAGTCCAGCAAGAGGATGTCAGAGTTCAATACCCCACAGTGTTCTCGGGCTTAGGGAAGTTAAAGGAGCCCTACAAGATCGAGTTGGAGCCCGAGTGAGAGCAGAACTAGAACGGATGGAGAAGATGGGGGTGGTTACTAAAGTGACACGCCCCACACCATGGTGTGCAGGCATAGTCGTGGTTCCCAAGCCAAAAGGGAAAATACGGCTGTGCGTGGACATGACGCCGTTGAACAAGTATGTCAGGCGAGAGAGACACATTCTTCCGGCGGTAGATGAGACACTTGCCATGCTTGAAGGGGCGAAGATATTCACAAAGTTGGATGCTACTGCTGGCTTCTGGCAAATCCCACTGTCGGAAGAAAGCAAACTTCTCACGACCTTCATCACCCCGTTCGGGCGGTATGCATTCAACCGCCTCCCGTTCGGGATTTCATCGGCACCAGAGCATTTTCAACGCCGTATGTCACAGATGTTGGAAGGATGTACAGGTGTCCAGTGTCATGCTGATGACATACTGGTGTATGGAAAGGACATACAGGAGCATAATGTGAGACTGCACAAGGTCCTGAAAACACTGCAAGCAGAAGGCCTGACACTGAACAAGGAAAAATGTGAGTTTGCAAAAAACAGCATCATGTTCTTAGGGCACCGCATATCAGCAGACGGAGTGGCCCCGGATCCAGCTAAGGTCAGAGCAATCTTGGAGATGCCTGAGCCTACTGACGTCGAGGGAGTGAAAAGACTTATGGGAATGGCCCAATATATAGGGAAGTTCTTGCCTCACCTGGCCACATACACTCGTCCGATCAAAGACCTGCTGTGCGGAAATAATGAATGGGTCTGGGAAGCTCCACAGAAAGAAGCTTTTCAAAGACTGAAGGCAGAGCTGATTTCTCCGCGGGTGTTAGCCCCGTACTCACCTACAGCAGAGACCTGCGTATCTGCCGATGCCTCGTCCTACGGTATCGGTGGCGTTCTGACACAGCAACAGGAAGATGGAGCATGGAAGCCGGTCGTGTTCATCTCTAGGAGCCTGTCAAGCGCGGAGAAGAATTACGCACAAATAGAGAAGGAGGCGTTGGCAGCCACATGGACATGTGAGCGGTTGTCATCCTACCTTCTGGGACTCAAGTTCAGACTAGAGACTGATCATAAGCCGATTGTGCCGTTGCTGAGTAACAAAGCACTGGATTAGCTCCCACCCAGAGTCCTGAGGTTTCGGCTGAGACTGATGAGATTCACATACGATGTTGTGTATGTGCCCGGTAAGCGTCTGATAACGGCAGACACATTGTCAAGAGCTGTCGAACACACTTTCACACAAGAGGAGTTGGACAGAGAGACAGAAGTTAAAGTGTTCGTGGATGCGGTTGTACAAAGCCTCCCAGCCTCGGAAGCCAGGCTGAGGAGCATTCAGGAAAAGCAGAGCATTGACCCTGTCTGTGCAAAGCTCATCAGGTAGGCCTGAGAAGCATGACCTCCCACCAGAGTTGGGAGCATACTGGCCAGAAAGGGAGAACCTCACCCTGGCGGGTGAGCTACTGCTGCGTGGTCAGAGGATTGTGATTCCCCAAGCTGAAAGACAGGAAGTGCTGAAGGATCTACACACTGGACATCAAGGAATCGTCAAGTGCAGAGCAAGAGCGCGCCAGTCAGTCTGGTGGCCCGGACTGTCAGTTCATATAAATCAGCTGGTGGACAAGTGTGACACATGTTCACAACACAGGGCAGACCGCAGAGAGCCCTTGGTCCCCACACCAGTGCAAGAACAGCCCTGGCAGCGGGTTGCTACAGACTTGTTCTTCTGGGAGAAAAATATTTATATTGTGATAGTGGACTTTTTCTCGCGCTACATAGAGGTTGCGCACCTCAAAGTGGCTACAGCGGAGACAGTTGTGGCAGCGCTGGTGGACGTATTCAGTCGTCACGGGGCCCCTCAGACCGTGGTCTCAGATAACGGCGTCCAGTACAGTGGGTCGACCTTCCAGAACTTTGCTCGCGAGTATGGGTTCACCCATGTGACCAGCAGTCCACGGTATCCGCAGGCGAACAGAGAGGCTGAGCGGGCCGTGGCTACAGTGAAAGGACTGTGGAAAGGAGGAGGCGACAAGGCAAAGGCGCTGATGGCATACCGTGCAACACCCCTGGAGAGTGGTTATTCCCCTGCACAACTCCTCATGGGGAGACAGATTCGCTCCAACATACCACAACACCCAAAGACCCTGCTTCCTCGCTGGCCAAACATCAGAGAGTTTAGAAAGTCAGAGATGCAAGCGAAGGAGGATCAACAACGTCGCTACAACCTGCGTCACGGAGCCCGTCCCTTACCTACGCTGCAGTGTGGCCAAAATGTGTGGCTCCCCAACGAGAACAGAAGAGGGACTGTCATACAGCAGGCGGCCACGCCCAGGTCATACGTCGTGGAGACGGACAACGGACAGTTGAGGAGAAACCGTGCCCATCTGCGCACTCTTCAGCCACCTGCTCCACAGACACCTGTGGTACCTGAGACAACCGTGGAACGAGGTAACACAGAGACACACGCATGCCAACCAGCTCAGAGTGACAGAGACACTAGAAGTAACAGACATTCTGATACCACCGATGCACCCTATGTGACCTCCTCTGGTAGAGTGTCGCGACCTCCAGTTAGACTGGATATGTGAGAGACTGGGGGAAGGGTAAAGGTCTGAATGAGAAAGAAAAAAAAAAAAAAAAAGATTGTGATGTTCTGATTATGTGAATTGCATTTGAGAATTTTTTTTGACAGTAGAAAAAAGGGGAAGGAAAAGGATGCAGAGGGAAGGGAAAAGGATGATGTGAATTGCATTTGTTTGCCTTTTTGGTTTAATACTGGTTTGTTGTTAAGAGAGATGTTTCTTACTAAAAGGGGAAGGTGTCCTGTAAGGGATTGAGTGATATGTTAGTGTTGCTAGACGGACCGTTATGTATGTAACACACTTACTCTGCTTCCGCCCAACCTGAAGTAAACAGTTAACTCCACACGCTCTCCGCCTCATGATTACATGTGAACTAATAGCATAAGGTTTACACAACATGTAGGGAACCTGGGGGTTATCATCCTAACTGTAGGGAGTACAAACACAGTAAAGAACCTGGGGGTTATCATCCTAACTGTAGGGAGTACAAACACAGTAAAGAACCTGGGGGTTATCATCCTAACTGTAGAGAGTACAAACACAGTAAAGAACCTGGGGGTTAACATCCTAACTGTAGGGAGTACAAACACAGTAGAGAACCTGGGGGTTATCATCCTAACTGTAGGGAGTACAAACACAGTAAAGAACCTGTGGGTTATCATCCTAACTGTAGGGAGTACAAACACAGTAAAGAACCTGGGGGTTATCATCCTAACTGTAGGGAGTACAAACACAGTAAAGAACCTGGGGGTTAACATCCTAACTGTAGGGAGTACAAACAGTAAAGAACCTGGGGGTTATCATCCTAACTGTAGAGAGTACAAACACAGTAGAGAACCTGGGGTTTATCATCCTAACTGTAGGGAGTACAAACACAGTAAAGAACCTGGGGGTTATCATCCTAACTGTAGGGAGTACAAACACAGTAAAGAACCTGGGGGTTATCATCCTAACTGTAGGGAGTACAAACACAGTAAAGAACCTGGGGGTTATCATCCTAACTGTAGGGAGTACAAACACAGTAAAGAACCTGGGGGTTATCATCCTAACTGTAGGGAGTACAAACACAGTAAAGAACCTGGGGGTTAACATCCTAACTGTAGGGAGTACAAACACAGTAGAGAACCTGGGGGTTATCATCCTAACTGTAGGGAGTACAAACACAGTAGAGAACCTGGGGGTTAACATCCTAACTGTAGGGAGTACAAACACAGTAAAGAACCTGGGGGTTATCATCCTAACTGTAGGGAGTACAAACACAGTAGAGAACCTGGGGGTTATCATCCTAACTGTAGGGAGAACACAGTAAAGAACCTGGGGGTTATCATCCTAACTGTAGGGAGTACAAACACAGTAAAGAACCTGGGGGTTATCATCCTAACTGTAGGGAGTACAAACAGTAGAGAACCTGGGGGTTTTCATCCTAACTGTAGTGTCCTGTAAGGGATTGAGTGATATGTTAGTGTTGCTAGACGGACCGTTATGTATGTAACACACTTACTCTGCTTCCGCCCAACCTGAAGTAAACAGTTAACTCCACACGCTCTCCGCCTCATTATTACATGAGAAGAATTGATTAGGGACAGAATTGTAGTAGGCATAAGAGATGCCAAGCTATCAGAAAGCCTGCAAATGGATGCAGAATTAACTCTGGAAAAGGCAATGACCAGAGTGAGGCAGAGTGCAGCAATAAAGAAGCAACAGCCCACCTTAAGAGGCACTGAGCAACAGGCAGCTGCACAAGTGGAGGCAATACAGAAACACAAGTGGCAGAAAGCACAATACAAATCTGACACACAGTCTCCAGGATGGGGCAGATGTGGAAATATGAGAAAACATATGTGGAAGGAATGCCCTGCTCGTGATGCTGAGTGTAGAGTGTGTCATAAAAAAGGACATTTCGCAAAGTCATGCAGGTCAGGAAAAGGAGTCCATGATATCACACTGGCACACAGAGTCTTCTCAAGACGAAGAGGAGGAGGCCTTTGCATTCCTGAATGTAGTGAACCTAGAGGAATCAGAAGATGAATGGCTGGAACTGCTGGAGCTGAATGGACAGGAGGCTATATTCAAACTGGATGCAGGTGCCCAAGTCACAGCGGTTCCGAGCAGCATGCATTCAGTTGAAAAACATGGAAATCTGCAGCCACCACGCAAAGTACTGTATGGACCTGGAAGATACAAGTTGAACACAATAGGCTGCTTCGGGGGTGAGCTGACCATTAGGAAGAAAACAACAGCACAATTAATTTATGTTGTTGAAGAGCTAACCAGGCCTCTCCTAGGCCTTCCTGCAATAGAGGCGCTGGGACTCATCAAACGGCTGCACACGGTTGCAGTCCAGCAAGAGGATGTCAGAGTTCAATACCCCACAGTGTTCTCGGGCTTAGGGAAGTTAAAGGAGCCCTACAAGATCGAGTTGGAGCCCGAGTGAGAGCAGAACTAGAACGGATGGAGAAGATGGGGGTGGTTACTAAAGTGACACGCCCCACACCATGGTGTGCAGGCATAGTCGTGGTTCCCAAGCCAAAAGGGAAAATACGGCTGTGCGTGGACATGACGCCGTTGAACAAGTATGTCAGGCGAGAGAGACACATTCTTCCGGCGGTAGATGAGACACTTGCCATGCTTGAAGGGGCGAAGATATTCACGAAGTTGGATGCTACTGCTGGCTTCTGGCAAATCCCACTGTCGGAAGAAAGCAAACTTCTCACGGTGCCGATTTCATCGGCACCAGAGCATTTTCAACGCCATATGTCACAGATGTTGGAAGGATGTACAGGTGTCCAGTGTCATGCTGATGACATACTGGTGTATGGAAAGGACATACAGGAGCATAATGTGAGACTGTACAAGCTCCTGAAAACACTGCAAGCAGAAGGCCTGACACTGAACAAGGAAAAATGTGAGTTTGCAAAAAACAGCATCATGTTCTTAGGGCACCGCATATCAGCAGACGGAGTGGCCCCGGATCCAGCTAAGGTCAGAGCAATCTTGGAGATGCCTGAGCCTACTGACGTCGAGGGAGTGAAAAGACTTATGGGAATGGCCCAATATATAGGGAAGTTCTTGCCTCACCTGGCCACATACACTCGTCCGAACAAAGACCTGCTGTGCGGAAATAATGAATGGGTCTGGGAAGCTCCACAGAAAGAAGCTTTTCAAAGACTGAAGGCAGAGCTGATTTCTCCGCGGGTGTTAGCCCCGTACTCACCTACAGCAGAGACCTGCGTATCTGCCGATGCCTCGTCCTACGGTATCGGTGGCGTTCTGACACAGCAACAGGAAGATGGAGCATGGAAGCCGGTCGTGTTCATCTCTAGGAGCCTGTCAAGCGCGGAGAAGAATTACGCACAAATAGAGAAGGAGGCGTTGGCAGCCACATGGACATGTGAGCGGTTGTCATCCTACCTTCTGGGACTCAAGTTCAGACTAGAGACTGATCATAAGCCGCTTGTGCCGTTGCTGAGTAACAAAGCACTGGTTGAGCTCCCACCCAGAGTCCTGAGGTTTCGGCTGAGATTGATGAGATTCACATACGATGTTGTGTATGTGCCCGGTAAGCGTCTGATAACGGCAGACACATTGTCAAGAGCTGTCGAACACACTTTCACACAAGGGAGTTGGACAGAGAGACAGAAGTTAAAGTGTTCGTGGATGCGGTTGTACAAAGCCTCCCAGCCTCGGAAGCCAGGCTGAGGAGCATTCAGGAAAAGCAGAGCATTGACCCTGTCTGTGCAAAGCTCATCAGGTAGGCCTGAGAAGCATGACCTCCCACCAGAGTTGGGAGCATACTGGCCAGAAAGGGAGAACCTCACCCTGGCGGGTGAGCTACTGCTGCGTGGTCAGAGGATTGTGATTCCCCAAGCTGAAAGACAGGAAGTGCTGAAGGATCTACACACTGGACATCAAGGAATCGTCAAGTGCAGAGCAAGAGCGCGCCAGTCAGTCTGGTGGCCCGGACTGTCAGTTCATATCAATCAGCTGGTGGACAAGTGTGACACATGTTCACAACACAGGGCAGACCGCAGAGAGCCCTTGGTCCCCACACCAGTGCAAGAACGGCCCTGGCAGCGGGTTGCTACAGACTTGTTCTTCTGGGAGAAAAATATTTATATTGTGATAGTGGACTTTTTCTCGCGCTACATAGAGGTTGCGCACCTCAAAGTGGCTACAGCGGAGACAGTTGTGGCAGCGCTGGTGGACGTATTCAGTCGTCACGGGGCCCCTCAGACCGTGGTCTCAGATAACGGCGTCCAGTACAGTGGGTCGACCTTCCAGAACTTTGCTCGCGAGTATGGGTTCACCCATGTGACCAGCAGTCCACGGTATCCGCAGGCGAACGGAGAGGCTGAGCGGGCCGTGGCTACAGTGAAAGGACTGTGGAAAGGAGGAGGCGACAAGGCAAAGGCGCTGATGGCATACCATGCAACACCCCTGGAGAGTGGTTATTCCCCTGCACAACTCCTCATGGGGAGACAGATTCGCTCCAACATACCACAACACCCAAAGACCCTGCTTCCTCGCTGGCCAAACATCAGAGAGTTTAGAAAGTCAGAGATGCAAGCGAAGGAGGATCAACAACGTCGCTACAACCTGCGTCACAGAGCCCGTCCCTTACCTACGCTGCAGTGTGGCCAAAATGTGTGGCTCCCCAACGAGAACAGAAGAGGGACTGTCATACAGCAGGCGGCCACGCCCAGGTCATACGTCGTGGAGACGGACAACAGACAGTTGAGGAGAAACCATGCCCATCTGCGCACTCTTCAGCCACCTGCTCCACAGACACCTGTGGTACCTGAGACAACCGTGGAACGAGGTAACACAGAGACACACGCATGCCAACCAGCTCAGAGTGACAGAGACACTAGAAGTAACAGACATTCTGATACCACCGATGCACCCTATGTGACCTCCTCTGGTAGAGTGTCGCGACCTCCAGTTAGACTGGATATGTGAGAGACTGGGGGAAGGGTAAAGGTCTGAATGAGAAAGAAAAAATGACAGTAGAAAAAAGGGGAAGGAAAAGGATGCAGAGGGAAGGGAAAAGGATGATGTGAATTGCATTTGTTTGCCTTTTTGGTTTAATACTGGTTTGTTGTTAAGAGAGATGTTTCTTACTAAAAGGGGAAGGTGTCCTGTAAGGGATTGAGTGATATGTTAGTGTTGCTAGACGGACCGTTATGTATGTAACACACTTACTCTGCTTCCGCCCAACCTGAAGTAAACAGTTAACTCCACACGCTCTCCGCCTCATGATTACATGTGAACTAATAGCATAACGTTTACACAACATGTAGGGAACCTGGGGGTTATCATCCTAACTGTAGGGAGTACAAACACAGTAAAGAACCTGGGGGTTATCATCCTAACTGTAGGGAGTACAAACACAGTAAAGAACCTGTGGGTTATCATCCTAACTGTAGGGAGTCCAAACACAGTAAAGAACCTGGGGGTTATCATCCTAACTGTAGGGAGTACAAACACAGTAAAGAACCTGGGGGTTATCATCCTAACTGTAGGGAGTACAAACACAGTAAAGAACCTGGGGGTTATCATCCTAACTGTAGGGAGAACAAACACAGTAAAGAACCTGGGGGTTATCATCCTAACTGTAGGGAGAACAAACAGTAAAGAACCTGGGGGTTATCATCCTAACTGTAGGGAGTACAAACACAGTAAAGAACCTGGGGGTCATCATCCTAACTGTAGGGAGTACAAACACAGTAAAGAACCTGGGGGTTATCATCCTAACTGTAGGGAGTACAAACACAGTAAAGAACCTGGGGGTTATCATCCTAACTGTAGGGAGTACAAACACAGTAGAGAACCTGGGGGTTATCATCCTAACTGTAGGGAGTACAAACACAGTAAAGAACCTGGGGGTTATCATCCTAACTGTAGGGAGTACAAACACAATAAAGAACCTGGGGGTTATCATCCTAACTGTAGGGAGTACAAACACAGTAAAGAACCTGGGGGTTATCATCCTAACTGTAGGGAGTACAAACACAGTAAAGAACCTGGGGGTTATCATCCTAACTGTAGAGAGTACAAACACAGTAAAGAACCTGGGGGTTATCATCCTTAGGGAGAACACAGTAAAGAACCTGGGGGTTATCATCCTAACTGTAGGGAGTACAAACACAGTAAAGAACCTGGGGGTTATCATCCTAACTGTAGGGAGTACAAACACAGTAGAGAACCTGGGGGTTATCATCCTAACTGTAGGGAGTACAAACACAGTAAAGAACCTGGGGGTTATCATCCTAACTGTAGGGAGTCCAAACACAGTAAAGAACCTGGGGGTTATCATCCTAACTGTAGGGAGTACAAACACAGTAAAGAACCTGGGGGTTATCATCCTAACTGTAGGGAGTACAAACACAGTAAAGAACCTGGGGGTTATCATCCTAACTGTAGGGAGTACAAACACAGTAAAGAACCTGGGGGTTATCATCCTAACTGTAGGGAGTACAAACACAGTAAAGAACCTGGGGGTTATCATCCTAACTGTAGGGAGTCCAAACACAGTAAAGAACCTGGGGGTTATCATCTATGAAAAGGCAACACAATGAGCAGAAAATCAACCATGTAAATACAACACATTGAGGGCACCGCAGGGAGTTGAACCCCATTCTGGTAAACCAGGAGTACCACACCAGTGCCGTAGTTGGTTTTGTTGTAATTTACAGGTCCAAAAAGCAAATCACATTCATAACAATTTGAATCATAATGGAATATAAATGATAGCCATGATTATATCTTTATACAATTGAAATCCAGAAGACTCACTCCACAAATACCTTAAGGAAAACTCCTCAGACATAAACTAAGAACATCTTTTTGTCATGCTCATAAAGTGCTGCAAAGTGCAGCAGAAAACCTTTGGGTCATAGGCCCATCGTCAATGCCCGGCATGAAAGAAGTTTTAGCTGCAAATGGCAGCATACATAAATCACATCAATACACACCACATAATGTGATCTGAACTGACGCGATGAAGCTTCACTCGCACATTATAAAAGACATCACATACCTAACCCTAGCCCTAAGTTCATCATGTGATGTGGGGATGACTTACTCACAAATGTGAAATGATACGAGACATAAACACACATCACATACCGGGCCTGTGTTCATATGTGATGTGGGCTTACTTGAAGCTTTACTCACAAATTAGATCTGATAATATAGCACGAACAATAGTCTTATGACCTAGAGGTTTGCTGCTGGACTTCACTTTAAGCACTTAGAGCGCTTTATGAACATGAACAAAAAAAAAAGATTGGTCTCTGCCCAAGCAGTTTTCATGGCGCAAGTTTTTCTAGCCATGTTGTCCCACGTTTCCTACATTTTTATTTTAAATTTGTTTTCAAAAGAATTGCCTACATTTAAAAAATATTTATGCCATTTGTGGACGATTGACATAAATTATACGAGGTGCAAATTATGCAATGGCAGCAGCATTCTTTGGACCCCAGTATTTGTCAGCAATACAGCAACACTATGAACATGAGAACACAACATACAACACTATGAACATGAGAACACAACATACAACACTATGAACATGAGAACACAACATACAACACTATGAACATGAGAACACAACATACAACACTATGAACATGAGAACACAACATACAACACTATGAACACAACATACAACACTATGAACACAACATACAACACTATGAACATGAGAACTCAACATACAACACTATGAACACAACATACAACACTATGAACATGAGAACACAACATACAACACTATGAACATGAGAACACAACATACAACACTATGAACATGAGAACTCAACATACAACACTATGAACATGAGAACTCAACATACAACACTATGAACATGATAACTCAACATACAACACTATGAACATGAGAACTCAACATACAACACTATGAACATGATAACTCAACATACAACACTATGAACATGAGAACTCAACATACAACACTATGAACATGAGAACACAACATACAACACTATGAACATGAGAACACAACATACAACACTATGAACATGAGAACACAACATACAACACTATGAAAATGAGAACACAACATACAACACTATGAACATGAGAACACAACATACAACACTATGAACATGAGAACACAACATTATGAACATGAGAACTCAACATACAACACTATGGATGACATTAGATCACAACAGCAATGAACAAAATGTGTATGCATGCGACGATCTATCCGCAAATTGCTGTGAAAACCACATAAATGCACATCACATACCGGGCCTGTGTTCATATCTGATGTGAACTGACGTGATGGCGCTTTACTGGCAAATGACACAACGCAAATTACATGAAATGATACAGCTCCAATCAAATGATTAGAAACTGTAAGCAATACACGACCCAACTCACGCACCACATACACTAGTGAAGAACTAGTGATAGATAGGCAAGAAAGAAATTACTTATAAAGAAATAAAGCGAAATGCGATTAAAAACTCTGAGACCACAAAAAAACAATAACTTCATTAAAGCAAAGCATAGAAGAGAAGATGAAAGGTCGGGTAGAAACCGTGCACGTCCAAAACGGTTGCTTTTCTGGACCAAAAATAACCTGTGATCCGATGATATTATTAAGTCACAAGCTCTTGTTTATACTTCAACGGTTCGATAAATTAAAAAAATATAATAGGTTATATTCAATAATGGATGATCTTTGCATCGTGAGCTTGTAGATCAGCTATTTGCTACTTTAGTGTGGGACACTGTAGCATGACCAAGTAAGGACATTAATTTACAAAAGAAGGTTGAACTATGGAGATACAAGGTTTCTGCCCGACAGCCAAAGATAATAAACTATGCTCACTTACCTTCAATATCAGCCACTAAACAAAACACACACTAACTGAAGTATGCGCCGAACCAGCGACGCCCTGGGTGACCTCAAGAGCCCCTGTCATCGCGCAGCAACGCCGGCAGCCAGCCCAGGCTGCCCGTCAGAGGAAGAAGAGAGGCCCGCGAGCTGAGGGACACGGACGGACGGACAGGCCTCCTTCCAGATGGCCATCTGGGAGCGAGCAGTGGAATGACTGGGTTCCCCCCCGCCAGGCCACCCGTCCTACGAAGCAGAGAGGTACGGACCGGACGGGCCATACCGGCCTGACACATACCCAGGAGGCCTATCGCCCTATACAGTGATCGTGGTATGGCAGTTGAAGGGTTAATGTGTTTGTGTCATGTGTAAGTGTGATAACTATATACATTCACCTTGCTATATTATTGTAGGCACAGTACTGTTTAGTAAACTGGACGAGATGACCTTGTGCTAGCCGCCTGTTCGGTGAGGTTACCATCGGGCATAAGAGGTGCACGCGCGGGCTCGCTCGTGCATGCGCGGGCTCGCTCGTGCATGCGTCTCTAGACGTAGTGTTGGGATAACCTCCCTAATTGTGACGCTATGTTTCCTAAGTTGTTTTTGAGACTGCCTTCTCTGTTCCGTTTCTCTAAAGGTGGCCTTACACTAGCCGATAATCGGGCATTTGAAATCTGACAGCACCATACACTACAGGATAATCGGAGCGGGGCCGAGCAAATATCAAACATTCTTGATGTTGCTCGGGCCGATCCCGATCGCGCGCGGGGGGTGCCCGATTGAGTCGGACACCCCCCGAGCGTCAAAAATGCCCGATTATCGGCTAGTGTAAGGCCAACTTTACTCTGTGCATTTTCTGAATAAATCCTCACTTTTATATCGTCTTCCTTTATACCATTTTGAGCCATTCCTGTGCAGACTTGATCACTTTTCCAGATTTTCATATTTGAAGGTGAGTGAATTAAAGAGTGAATTGTATCACTCGACCCCCCCCCCCCCCCCCTCTCCGTGAGCGGGCAAGGGTCAGTGAGAAAGAGGCCCACGGTATAACGCCGGCTTCAAAGTGTACAAGCCCAGGCTGTGAGTAAATCACCCGGCTGCCGCTGCTGTCCGAAAAGCTGTATGTGGGAAAGGGTGCCTGCCATTTCTCGTTTAACCCTTCGACTCCCGGGCCTCACAAGGGTCCTGGATGAACGGTCAGACAAGACAGAGAATTGCATGGTACTACCGTCCGCACAGCCTACAAGACAACAGATCTTACACACAGTAAAAACAAGTGTTCATGTATATGTCATATGTCTGGTGTTCAGTAACATTATTAATGACCCCTCTATATTGAGCGGCCGTTAAGGGAGTGAATCGAGGAGTGTGTTAGTAGAAGCTTTAATTGGTGTAAGTGTCTCTGGGCTCTGAGTCAGGTGTATGGTATAAACATGATACGCATATTTCATATGACGTTCAGCAAAGGAATTCCATATTATACGAGTGTATAGCGTGGAAGCGGAGAATTGTATACGTGTGTTGCCTTTCGCGAGATAGTGTGAGACAGTTCTCTCAACTGTAGATTTCCACTACAGTAAGTCATTGCTGAGACAGTTTAGAAGACGGGTAGAAAGCCCTAACGAATCGGGGGCCGTCACTTAGCAACTGACGGTGTACCGAGGTTAGGCGAGAGGGGGCCGGGGTCTAAGGTAGACCCCAGCGGAGAGTCAGTGCTCTCTCTTACACTAACCAAGGAAGAAAATCTGCCATAATTTTCTTCCTGTTAGTTTGGACAGATCTACAGCATAGAAGGCTGTAAACAGTGTTAAGCAGGCTACATGCTACCATAATGATACCGACATAAGTCACATACCGCCACATCACATTTGTTCACACACACAATCCACTAGTGAAGAACTAGGGCGAAAGATAGGCAAGGAGAAAGAAAAAAAATGTTTTGAGACAACCAAAACAAATAACTTTATTAAAAGCAAAGAGAAAGGAGACACTGGAAACTCAACACAGAAAACAAACAGTACAGAAACACTAGAACATAACATACATATGTGATGTGACGTGAAAGCTTTACCCGTAAATTATGTTAAACGATAAATAAATCACATAGCGGCATGTGGAGTGGCATTATACACAAATTACGTGAAACGATACAGTGTGAATGACAACCTACGGTATGGTAGCATGTAGCATGTAGCCCACTTACACAATCAGCAGGAATCACAAGGTTCATTACTAACCTTCACTGCTAACAGCACCCAGCAGTGGCAACAACAGCATAGAGTTTGTACCTTCAATACCGACGTCGCCTTGTCAGCTTCACGTTCTGAAATGACAGGGGGGAAAAAAAGGAAACATTTAGTTGTCGGCCTACAGGATGACATTTTGGAAGTCATAATAGTCACTGACAGGGCTGTGTCACCATTATGTTACTGTATTAATAACAGTCACTGACAGGGCTGTGTCACCATTATTTACTGTATTAATAACAGTCACTGACAGGGCTGTGTCACCAATATGTTACTGTATTAATAACAGTCACTGACAGGGCTGTGTCACCAATATGTTACTGTATTAATAACAGTCACTGACAGGGCTGTGTCACCAATATGTTACTGTATTAATAACAGTCACTGACAGGGCTGTGTCACCAATATGTTACTGTATTAATAACAGTCACTGACAGGGCTGTGTCACCAATATGTTACTGTATTAATAACAGTCACTGACAGGGCTGTGTCACCATTATGTTACTGTATTAATAACAGTCACTGACAGGGCTGTGTCACCATTATGTTACTGTATTAATAACAGTCACTGACAGGGCTGTGTCACCAATATGTTACTGTATTAATAACAGTCACTGACAGGGTTGTGTCACCATTATGTTACTGTATTAATAACAGTCACTGACAGGGCTGTGTCACCAATATGTTACTGTATTAATAACAGTCACTGACAGGGCTGTGTCACCAATATGTTACTGTATTAATAACAGTCACTGACAGGGCTGTGTCACCAATATGTTACTGTATTAATAACAGTCACTGACAGGGCTGTGTCACCATTATGTTACTGTATTAATAACAGTCACTGACAGGGCTGTGTCACCAATATGTTACTGTATTAATAACAGTCACTGACAGGGCTGTGTCACCAATATGTTACTGTATTAATAACAGTCACTGACAGGGCTGTGTCACCATTATGTTACTGTATTAATAACAGTCACTGACAGGGCTGTGTCACCAATATGTTACTGTATTAATAACAGTCACTGACAGGGCTGTGTCACCATTATGTTACTGTATTAATAACAGTCACTGACAGGGCTGTGTCACCATTATGTTACTGTATTAATAACAGTCACTGACAGGGCTGTGTCACCATTATGTTACTGTATTAATAACAGTCACTGACAGGGCTGTGTCACCAATATTTTACTTTTCATATAGTCACAAATTGTGATTAAAGCTGCTATAAGCAGTCATGTCAATTTTAATGATTTTTATTTTATTCAGACAGCCAGCAATGAGTAAAACACTCCCAAAATGATTTAGTCTCCGACACATCTTGGGGCCACAATCTGCAGTCAAAGATGTTCCTAGAAGCTTGGTCATTGGTCGAAAAAGAAAAATGGTCGAAATGACTAAACAATCAGGAAGTAGACAGGCAAATCGACCAATGACAAAGCTAGGAAACTCTTTGAATGCAGATTGTGGCACCTAGATGTGTCGGAGACAAAATGTTTTACCATTGCTGGCTGTCTGAATACCAAAAAAATGTAAAAGTAATTACATTTGACATATTGCTTATAGCAGCTTTAACCCATTAAAGGGCGACTTCAACCCTTTTGCAACCAGAGCTTATTTTAATGATGTTTGGGAGACAAGAAACACTTTCCTGGAGGTAATAGTTGTTTTTAGATATGTAGTATTTCAAAGGTGTCCATGGGCTCCATGATGTCATGGGCTGCGTTCGAATTGTAGGGTTGTTCCCTACTCCCTACTCCCTACACGGGGACCCAGACTCAGTGGACTCAAATAATTCGGGCAATACTCCCTGTATGGGGAGCAGCGACTCTGACGTCAATATCGGTAGAGGGCGCTATAGGTCCGCGGGTTCATGTACTTTTTATTTGCATTGTAATCCCCATAGGGTTTTCAGATCGCCTCATAAAGAACTTTTTGAAAAATAAACAAATCATCCCAGCCGTTTCACTCATTTGGATATGAAGAATCAACAGTCAAAACGCTGCTGCTGAGATGATAAAAAGGTTATTCTTTTAAAATAACATAGGCCTATGATTATCATCAATAAATTAATATTATATCCATTATCCAGCAATATGAAAACAGTGCACCACCTTGACAATATGAAAATATCAGCAGCATGATTATGAACCCCCGCTAATCCTGGGGGGGGGATACGACAAAAATAGCCGATATATAAGCAACGCGACCGTGTTGTGAGCTTGTAGATCGGGTACTTTTGGTAAAGAATTACCAAAAGTAGCCGAGCTACAAGCTCACAATACAGACGTTAACAGAAACAGCAGTCCAATAAATTACTGCCTACATAATGAAGTTTTAATGTATTTAGCGCAATTCAATGAAATAATGTTAGATAACATATATTTTTTAATGGCAGGAATTAATTAATAAAACATATGTTCGGAGACACAATTAATGTGTCTCACATGCATGTACAAAATATATATTGGACTTTAGCACATAGCTTTACAACCTCACCAACCACAAAACTATTAAAATATAAGGCCTTCTACAGCAAGCAACTCATTCCTCTCCTAACGTCATGGGCTGGGCCTGGGTGATACAATGAATCAGATTAGTAATACTATTGCAAATGAATTGTTTTATTATAAATAAATAAAACAAAACAATTGCAAATAAATGCACAGATCATTTGTCTCGAGATCTGTAGCTTCGAGATCCACCAGGGAAGAAAAAAGAGGGGAAACGAAAGTTTAAAAAGTACATTTGTGTTGATTTCTTTCGCTGGTTCAACTTCTGCCTCTTCTGAGTTGGAGCGCAATAAGTGCATGCATGCAGAAGCGAGCGTGCGCAATGCATTATGGGGCAGATTTGCTTCGCTGTGTTTTTGTAGTGACCATCGGATGGTCCCTACAATTCCCGGTGCATTGTGGGATACTTCAGTCCACTACATTAGGGTGCAAAAATGCTCACTACATATTCGGACACTATAACAAAATGGCGGAACCCCAAAGTAGTGCACTATATGGGGCATAGGGAATGAATTCCAACGCAGCCCTGGACACTGGGCTCACTTCCTTCCTGGACTACATGTTGTCTCAGTAAGACAGCCCTCCCCCTATCCACAAGGAGCAGTGCACCAAAGCATTATGGGAATTGTAGTCTGGGTAGGAAGTGATATCATGGACACTTTGAAATACTAAAAACACATATTACCCACATACAAACCTCAGTAAAGTGTTTAACATAATTAAAATAAGATTTGGTTGCAAAAGGAGTGAAGTGTATTTTTTTTTGCAAAGTGTAAAAGTAATTAATGCATATAATTAGTCATATCTGCCTTGTGTAACTTATTTATGAAGCCTAAAAGCCATAAAGAAATTTAAACTTTGTATTCATGTGTTAATCACAATCATATGTATGACAATGAATGGTCAACTTATGTTGTAATGGTGACACAGCCCTAGTTTCTACTACAGCCACATGTAATCCAGGTACGTACCGTGGGGGGCCTTCCGTCGCTCGGTTGAAGATAGCCGGTATTAATAGAGCCACGGAGGTTGTATGGCACATACGTCCCGAGCACCGTTCGCCTCGTAATCTCAGGGAGAGCGTTCGTTGACGCCGTTATACGTTTCAGCCCAGCCGAGTAGACACCATTACCAATACCAGCCATCTTCTGATGACTGCATCCAAGGTCACCGCATGACACCAAGGTCACATGACTAACCTGTAAGACACACATAAAAACAACATTACAATCTTTATCCAGATTTCATACATTGTAAAATTCATATAATATTAAAGGGATATTTCACTTTATCATCTACTCAGGCTTATGTGAACACAGCAGACAGCTTTTAAGTTGCTTGATTCAGTATTTAGATATTTGATATTCCTTTTAGCTGACCCCTTCCTATACAAACCATTGTAAATGGTGCATTTATATAGCGCCTTTATCCAAGGCGCTTTACATACACCGAATGCACATTCACCCATACACCGATGGCGGCAGAAGCCATGCAAGGTACCAACCAGCACATCGGGAGCAATTTGGGGTTCAGTGGTCTTGCCCAAGAACACTTCGACATGTAGACAGGAGGAGCCGGGATTCGAACCGCCGACCCATGGATCATTGGATCATCATTGGACGACCTGCTCTACCTCCTGAGCCACAGCCGCCCCTGTAACTTCAAACTCCATTTCAACCGTGATAGATTGATCGAAAACATCCAACCATTTTTCTGGCGTCTTTCAAATACGTGAGGGGGGCGTGGCTTTTCATTTAGCCTACCGTTCTTATTTATTTTTGATGCTTTAGTCTGTTCCGGCCTCCTTCTGGAGGAGGGCATTTTCCAAAATAATTATTAAAAAAATAAATAAGAACGGTAGGCTAAATGAAAAGGCACGGCCCACTCACGTATTTGAAGGACACCATCAGTCACCAGGAAAAAAAAAAGGTTGGGTGCTTGATGAATCTATCATGGTTAAAATGGATTTTGAAGTTACAATGGGCTTGTATAGGAAGAGGTCAGGGCAGTAAAATGAATATTGAATATCTAATTACTGAATAAAGTATCTTATAAGCCAGAGTAGATGATAAAATGACAAAAAGTGTGTTTTTTAAATTAAATTATCCCTTTAAGATGTTGGAAAAAAAGTGGGGAAAATTTTAAAAAATCTACATTATAACTTGAGTCAAAGTAAAAAGGTTTTGGCATAAAAATGTACTTCAAAATGACCAAAAGTATGCAGATTGTCCCATTTGAAATGTTTAACAAAAAAAACCTTTTGAAAATAGCAGATCTAGAAACTCACAATGTGTCACATCACAATGCATTGTGAGCTTGTAGATTCAAATGGCCAAAATATGGCTGTAGTGGTAAATGAACAATGTAGGCTAGTATGTTTAGTAATAATACAATTTACAATTTACAATTTAGGCATTTAGCAGACGCTCTTAATACAAATCTACAAAGTAACTAGTAGTTAAGTTTCCAAATAATAGAGTATATTTTCTACACTATACTTCAGTAAAGGGTAATGATTTACTTTCCACCACTGTTGGGAACCATGGTTTGTTTGTGTGCTTCCTTCTCTAAGGCCTCGATCACACCTAAAAACCATGGTTTGTTTGTGTGCTTCCTTCTCTAAGGCCTCCATCACACCTAAAAACCATGGTTTGTTTGTGTGCTTCCTTCTCTAAGGCCTCCATCACACCTAAAAACCATGGTTTGTTTGTGTGCTTCCTTCTCTAAGGCCTCGATCACACCTAAAAACCATGGTTTGTTTGTGTGCTTCCTTCTCTAAGGCCTCCATCACACCTAAACCATGGTTTGTTTGTGTGCTTCCTTCTCTAAGGCCTCGATCACACCTAAAAACCATGGTTTGTTTGTGTGCTTCCTTCTCTAAGGCCTCGATCACACCTAAAAACCATGGTTTGTTTGTGTGCTTCCTTCTCTAAGGCCTCCATCACACCTAAAAAAACACCCGTCTTGTGTCTTGTCTGTGTTTGCTGGCCGCCTCAATGCTTATCCAATGGAAGTCACATGGTTTGAGCAAACATTTGTTTGATGGCCCCTCCATCAAACAAATGTTTGGTCAAACCATGTGACTTCCATTGGAAATACATTGGGGTGGCCATTAAACACAGACAAGACACATGTTTTTTGGTGTGAGCGAGGCCCAAGGCCTCATTCACACATAAACATTTGGTCTGTGCTCTGCCTGTGTTTGATGGCTGCCTCAATGCTTTTCCAATGGAAGTCACATGGCTTGACCAAACATTTGTGTTTGATGGAGGGGAGGGGGGCAATCAAACAAGTGTTTGGTCAAACCATGTGCCTCCCATTGGAAAAGCATTGAGGCGGCCATCAAACACAGGCAGGGCAACAGAACATGTGTTCTTTATGTGTGAATGAGGCCTAAAAGGACAAACATTCCTGACATTGTTGTCCATTTAGTGTCACAATACCCAGTCCTATAAATCCTCTAATGCAGAGGTAGGCAACCTTAGGCACCAGTGCCAACATTGGCACCAAGGTGATCACTGGCACACTGGCAAGTGTGTGAGAGTGTATTTTTGGTTTTAAAATAAACCATTTAAAAAAAAATGCAGTCAAATAAATGAAGTCCCTCACATTTGTGTGTAAATTACATCCTGCGTTCATTAAAACTGAACTGTTATTATCCTGAGTCTAATGATTATTACAACGTGAAAGGAAAAACTTTATATTTGTGGACAAGCAAAATATGTTGGAATTTTTCACATGGTGTCATTAAAATGAATTAATGTTGATATGGCACACTGACGATCTGGAAAATAAAAACATGGCACTTCATTAAAAAAAGGTCGCAGACAAGACCCCTGCTCTAATGTCTAAACAATAACAGTGTTAAAGGATAAAACCGTGTTTCTCAAACAAACGCTTCTTACCTTGGAACAAACAGCTTGGCTCCCAGACAGCATGCTGGGAAACAGCCTGGCTCCCAAACCAAACTGCATGCTGGGAAACAGCCTGGCTCCCAAACCAAACTGCATGCTGGGAAACAGCCTGGCTCACAAACCAAACTGCATGCTGGGAAACAGCCTGGCTCCCAAACCAAACTGCATGCTGGGAAACAGCCTGGCTCCCAAACCAAACTGCATGCTGGGAAACAGCCTGGCTCCCAAACCAAACTGCATGCTGGGAAACAGCCTGGCTCCCAAACCAAACAGCATGCTGGGAAACAGCCTGGCCCCTCCTATTTAAATCCAAAGCCCCGGTCACCTGTTCAACTAGTCCATCCGTCATTGGTCCGTTGGTCAGAGTGATAAGTGATTGGATCTTCCACTGTTGATCATCACATTGATTGATTGATTGATTGATTGAAAAATGTATTAACAGTTTGCAGAATTACAGTACATTTCAAGCACAAACTCAATACAAAGGCTGTGTGAACCACACACACACACACACGCACGCACGTGCATTTTTTTTACCTTTTGGTTGGTTATAAACACTTATATTAATAAACACAAGGACATGTGTGTCTGTGGCTGTCTGCAATGTTTATTCCGCCATCTTGGATCTCATGCATCAACTCAACTCATGTCCCAAAGTCTCGCGGGACTATATGATCTGCACAGTGTGGAGTGTAACAGGTGGTCTGTTGCATAGATATATATAAACACTAGATGGCTCAAGGCGGAGTTTCTGACGTCGTTCACCCGGCAGCCATCTTACTTCGGGGCTACAGTACAGTATGTTCAATGGCAGCTCAAACAGAAACAGTCATAACTCGCTCAAATCTTGACGGATTTACAAACGGGTTGGTTTATTACAAACGCTGTCAACGTGGCTATGATTCAGGACACTTATCTGCTTAATTTATTTTTTTATATGAACGTCGTATAAAAGCATATAAGTATGCGGACGTCTCTGACGTTTATAACAAACCAAACCGTTTGAAAATCGGTTGAAAATTGAGCAAGTTATGGTCATTTAAGAGTACATGCCCCATAGACACAATGTTATGTGTCCCGAGGTAAGATGGCCGCCACGTAACGACGTCACTCTCCATTGGCCAACAGCGCGGGTGAGCTATCTAGAGTTTATATATATTTATGGTCTGTTGTTGCTACAGCACCATCATGTGGTGGTTTAAATACATGCAGTGTGTTACATCTCCCTTCTTAAAGAAAAGACGGTTGTTCCATAATGTTTGAGGCAACTTGACTTGTATTAAGGCAATACAGTCAATAAAGTTATAAACACTATTTATTAGAGATCTACAATATTTGTTTTTAACCTTTATTTAATAAATGGGTTCCAAATACATATGATTTTTTTTTTATCGTATTTAACGCCTTATATTCCTGCATTTACTACACATTTCTACAGAACCTCTGGATATCCTGTCATTCTGGGCATAAACTCTCTCTCTCTCTCTCTACGTGGTCCTCAGACGAGCCCTCCATCGGCGTCTCCAGTCATCTCTCTACGTGGGCCTCAGACGAGCCTCCATCGGTGTCTCCAGTCATCTCTCTACGTGGTCCTCAGACGAGCCCTCCATCGGCGTCTCCAGTCATCTCTCTACGTGGGCCTCAGACGAGCCTCCATCGGTGTCTCCAGTCATCTCTCTACGTGGGCCTCAGACGAGCCCTCCATCGGCGTCTCCAGTCATCTCTCTACGTGGGCCTCAGACGAGCCTCCATCGGTGTCTCCAGTCATCTCTCTACGTGGGCCTCAGACGAGCCTCCATCGGCGTCTCCAGTCATCTCTCTACGTGGGCCTCAGACGAGCCTCCATCGGCGTCTCCAGTCATCTCTCTACGTGGTCCTCAGACGAGCCTCCATCGGCGTCTCCAGTCATCTCTCTACGTGGTCCTCAGACGAGCCTCCATCGGTGTCTCCAGTCATCTCTCTACGTGGTCCTCAGACGAGCCTCCATCGGCGTCTCCAGTCATCTCTCTACGTGGGCCTCAGACGAGCCTCCATCGGTGTCTCCAGTCATCTCTCTACGTGGGCCTCAGACGAGCCTCCATCGGTGTCTCCAGTCATCTCTCTACGTGGGCCTCAGACGAGCCTCCATCGGCGTCTCTCTCTACGTGGTCCTCAGACGAGCCTCCATCGGCGTCTCCAGTCATCTCTCTACGTGGGCCTCAGACGAGCCTCCATCGGCGTCTCCAGTCATCTCTCTACGTGGGCCTCAGACGAGCCTCCATCGGCGTCTCCAGTCATCTCTCTACGTGGGCCTCAGACGAGCCTCCATCGGCGTCTCCAGTCATCTCTCTACGTGGGCCTCAGACGAGCCTCCATCGGTGTCTCCAGTCATCTCTCTACGTGGGCCTCAGACGAGCCTCCATCGGCGTCTCCAGTCATCTCTCTACGTGGTCCTCAGACGAGCCTCCATCGGTGTCTCCAGTCATCTCTCTACGTGGGCCTCAGACGAGCCTCCATCGGCGTCTCTCTCTACGTGGTCCTCAGACGAGCCTCCATCGGCGTCTCCAGTCATCTCTCTACGTGGTCCTCAGACGAGCCTCCATCGGCGTCTCTCTCTACGTGGTCCTCAGACGAGCCTCCATCGGCGTCTCCAGTCATCTCTCTACGTGGTCCTCAGACGAGCCTCCATCGGCGTCTCCAGTCATCTCTCTACGTGGTCCTCAGACGAGCCTCCATCGGTGTCTCCAGTCATCTCTCTACGTGGGCCTCAGACGAGCCTCCATCGGCGTCTCTCTCTACGTGGTCCTCAGACGAGCCTCCATCGGCGTCTCCAGTCATCTCTCTACGTGGTCCTCAGACGAGCCTCCATCGGTGTCTCCAGTCATCTCTCTACGTGGGCCTCAGACGAGCCTCCATCGGTGTCTCCAGTCATCTCTCTACGTGGGCCTCAGACGAGCCTCCATCGGTGTCTCCAGTCATCTCTCTACGTGGTCCTCAGACGAGCCTCCATCGGCGTCTCCAGTCATCTCTCTACGTGGTCCTCAGACGAGCCTCCATCGGCGTCTCCAGTCATCTCTCTACGTGGTCCTCAGACGAGCCTCCATCGGCGTCTCCAGTCATCTCTCTACGTGGTCCTCAGACGAGCCTCCATCGGCGTCTCCAGTCATCTCTCTACGTGGTCCTCAGACGAGCCTCCATCGGCGTCTCCAGTCATCTCTCTACGTGGTCCTCAGACGAGCCTCCATCGGCGTCTCCAGTCATCTCTCTACGTGGGCCTCAGACGAGCCTCCATCGGCGTCTCCAGTCATCTCTCTACGTGGTCCTCAGACGAGCCTCCATCGGCGTCTCCAGTCATCTGGGTTCTCCGTACATCTGGCCAGCTCCTTTGTGCTTTCTGCACCAGCATCTTTCTTTAGTACGTCCACGTAGGTAGGTGTGGGACGTCCTCTCCATCGATGCCCGTGTGTTGGTTCCCAATTAATGAATGAACAATAAGTTGAATATTTGATAAATCACACACAGAGGAGCTGTAGTGATGAAACCTTTATTAAACAAAACAAAAACATATAATTACCCCAAAGGGATAAAAGTAGATCTTTGAGTTTATAAAAACACCTCTGTGGAATGTGCACTGTCTCTCTGGAATCTACCATATTATGTACTATGATAATGTAACAATGGAATCTACCATATTATGTACTATGATAATGTAACAATGGAATCTACCATATCATGTACTATGATAATGTAACAATGGAATCTACCATATCATGTACTATGATAATGTAACAATGGAATCTACCATATTATGTACTATGATAATGTAACAATGGAATCTACCATATTATGTACTATGATAATGTAACAATGGAATCTACCATATTATGTACTATGATAATGTAACAATGGAATCTACCATATTATGTACTATGATAATGTAACAATGGAATCTACCATATTATGTACTATGATAATGTAACAATGGAATGTACCATATTATGTACTATGATAATGTAACAATGTAAACAACACACACTGAACAGCTACACAAACCCAGCAGCTTGTCAGCACTTTACTGCACCATTATTTACTGCATATCAATGAACATACTAATTATTGCATGAATATTAATGAATATGACTTGTTAAATCCTGACCAATGAGGACACACACTGATGCTCATATTGTACTACCAGTAACCTATGAGCTGGAGGGAATAATGCAAGAGAAAATGAAAAATGAAATGACATCATGTTGAATAGAAAATAAGACCCATACACAAGATAAAACAATATAATACATCACAATAAACTATTCATGTGTATTTTATTTTATTCAGTCATGTTCATATTGTCAGACTATGTAATTAATCTGCATCATTTTCATCCTGGATTAGACTGACTCAGGGGTGGGCAACTTTGAAGATGGCCCTCTGGAGACTCACTCCAGAGGGCCACTATAGTTCCACACTCACTCCAGAGGGCCACTATAGTTCCACACTCACTCCAGAGGGCCACTATAGTTCCACACTCACTCCAGAGGGCCACTATAGTTCCACACTCACTCCAGAGGGCCACTATAGTTCCACACTCATTCCAGAGGGCCACTATAGTTCCACACTCATTCCAGAGGGCCACTATAGTTCCACACTCACTCCAGAGGGCCACTATAGTTCCACACTCACTCCAGAGGGCCACTATAGTTCCATACTCATTCCAGAGGGCCACTATAGTTCCACACTCATTCCAGAGGGCCACTATAGTTCCACACTCCACATTGCATATTACTGTCATAGCAAAAATAGCCAATCTACAAGCTCATAACGCAACACTTTTTGAGCTTGTAGATCAGCTATTTTTGGATATTATTTGAATTGAAATCCTGAATTATGTTTTGCTATTTTTGATGTGGGATCCTGAAAAGTTTTTCTTTTTTTACTTAATTTCAAATGCCTTTAAAGCTGCTATAAGCAATAATATGTCAACATTTTAATGACCTTTTTACTTTTTTGGTATTCAGACAGCCAGCAATGGGTAGAACGCTCCCAAAAAAGATATAGGTCCTCATTCACAAAGGAGAAATACGCCATAGTGTAACGGAAGCGTAAAGGTCATGCATATAGATAGCGGAAAATCCGTCCGATCACGCTACGGTTAAGTCCCGTGTTATTCAGGGAACCAGGTGTAATCACTTAATTTGTGCGTATCGCCGAGTGTATCCTTTCCGCATTTTTTCCAAGCGATTCGCCTGGTGTCGCCTGGTTTGATGGAACATCCACGACCATATAAGGCAAAAGGAAATATCGAAATACGTCATCATAGACTGCACAGAGGATTCCCAAGTTTTAAATTATATACAACAGCCGCGATGAGCTTGTAGAGCAGTTAATTTTGACAGGCGGGTCTCTGCATGGACAGATCTTCAAGCAAACAGCGCGAGTTATATGTATATAATTATAAACGAAACTTGCCAACTTGGCACGCATTGCTTCACTCCTTGTTAAATGTCAGAACGTTAATAAGTTAACTGATGTTACAGTTACTTTCACATAATGAGAAAGAAGTTAATTTGTACTGTTCACCACACGACCAAATGCTATATTAAAACTCGGCAATGATAAAAGGCCCTATTGATTAGTCTACTGCAGTGATCGATTCCCTGCCCTGCACTGTCGGATTTGGAAAGCAAATATATGGACATGCATGGACACAGGACATATTTTCTTGTGGGATTTGGACTAAAGGCTATATTTCATCCGATCCAACTACGTTGTATGTTTCCTCAGCTGCAGGTAAGAGTTGGCTATTCTGTGTGGCGTCTGCTTGTGATCAATATACATTATTATAAATTAATACCACGACGCAAATGGAGGCAGATAGGTGCTGCAGAAAAGGCATTTAGGCCTACGTGAAACTTGAATTGGCTGAGTCTCTGTCAACATGCTGATCAGCGAGTTACAGTGGTAATAATAGGCTAATCATCATCAACAGCCTTTCTTGTCTGTCCGTCATGTTTGTGAACAAGCGCGAGTGGAGGTGAGCTGGCTTAAAACTATGATATGACTATTGACTGGCCCAGTCTTATCATAGTCTGGCCGACTTTCAAACACGCTGATGCCATTCATTCAAATAGGCTAATGTGGTCTTCTATTTTTTATATAGGGCTAATTTCCCCCCACACACACACACACCGACAGTCAGACTGACTCAAAGGAGCTCCATAACGAAACAATTTAAATAGGCCTATACTGCAGACATTACTACACTAAACAACGTTGGATTCGTACAGTGCAGAATGCAGATAAGTGTATGTTCTTATTATAATTGTGAGTTTGTTTTTTAACATGCAGCGCGAGTCCGCGAGAGCCGATCTACAAGCTCACAACGCGTTGCACTGCGAGTAGAAAGCTGTCAAGTGAGAAGCGCAATCGCGCATGCTAGAAATATCCTAATAAATAAATAAAAAGGTGTCGGCCTTGCAGGGGCAGTTTCTGTATGGGACTCTAGGATAACCTGCCTCTAGAATGCATGCATTTAGGCATACAAGTGATACTTGGCTTTTATATAAGCTATCATTTTTTTATGTGCTGACCAATGTTTTGGACACATGCCTACATATTTTATCTGAGATTTGGGGACTTTTAATTGAGTCAGCATGAAGACTAAAGCCTTCTGAATAAATCTACGCAAGCAGTACACGACCCTCTGAGCTGGCGCAGCTTTTAGCGGAGTTTCCGACCAAACAACGTCACCGTCAAGTTCACGTTCAAGTTCATGAATTCCGACGTAATGTGGGAATCCACGTAAATGCCTGTCCGCTCACGCTCCGCTCACGTAACGTCACTTTATGAGCTTTTAGCCGTTGTGAATGAGGACCTTAGTCTCTGTGACACATCTAGGGGCCGCAATCTGCATTCAAAGATTTCCCTAGAAGCTTTGTCATTGGTCGATTTGCCTGTCTGCTTCCTGATTGGTTAGTCACTGCGACCGGTTTTTTTTCGACCAATGACAAAGCTTCTAGGAACATCTTTGAATGCAGATTGCGGCACCTAGATGTGTCAAAGAGACTAAATTATTTTTGAGAGCGTTCTACCCATTGCTGGCTATCTGAATACCAAAAAATTAAAAAATAAAAAGGTCATTAATATTTTGACATATTATTGCTTATAGCAGCTTTAAGTATAGTTAATATTATGAACTAAATACAAATACATTGGACATAACATTTTAATACTAGTAATTAGCTGAAATACTACTCATTAAGCTACTAATTTAGACAAGTTTAAGTAATTAAAGCGGGTCATGTTTGCAAATCAATAATGTATCAGTATTCTGATATTAACCTGCAGGCCTCAACTGAGCGCACAGGACGGAATTCTCCGCCCTTTCAATTAGTAAGGACGGAGATTGATAAAAAGGACGGTCATTATTGATATCAAAACCGATCGCATCGCTCCACAGGCTGGGAGCCTCTGTTGCGCAAGATTCAATATCATTTTCCGGGGGGACGTTATTGACAATGTTCCCCCCATTTTAGCCGACGAGATCGAAAATCTTAAAACGTGAATAACTCTTGATCTAAATCACTCCATCGAATTCTAAGAAAGGATTATGTGTTAGACGGCCCACCGCGGTCCCGTCGCTTGTCGCGTTAGAATTAATCATACCTCCCGTTGTTGTCGATCGCCTCGAGAGTGTTTTGGCTACATTTAGCTACTTCAGTCACTGAATAGCGCCTGGTCCGTCGCTAAATGTCCTCCGCTGCTATAAATCGCTGGGCCTCTGAATGAATGGATTAAATAACCCTGGGCATTCGGGGTGTTAAGTGAAGGCCGTCAGTTGCCCATGCATGGACTAACTAATCATATGTCTTAAACTAAAGGCTTTCACCCTGTATGAGTCCTCATGTGTGTTTTTAGATTACTTGTGTTAACACAACCTTTACCACATACTGAACAAGAAAAGGGCATTTTGCCTGTATGAGTCATCATGTGTGTTTTTAGAGTTCCCGTCTGAGTAAAGCCTGTGCCACAAACTGTACACAAAAAGGGCTTTTCGCCTGTATGAATCATCATGTGTGTTTTAAGATTGCTTTTGGTAACACAGCCTTGGCCACAAACTGTACACGAGAAGGGCTTTTCCCCTGTGTGAGTCATCATGTGTGTTTTTAGACTATTTGTATGACTAAAGCCTTTTCCACAAACAGTACAATTAAAGGGCTTTTCGCCTGTATGAGTCCTCATGTGTGTTTTTAGATTACTTGTGTTAAGACAGCCTTTACCACATACTGTACAAGAAAAGGGCTTTTTGCCTGTATGAGTCAACATGTGTGTTTTTAGACTACTCGTATGACTAAAGACTGTACCACATACTGTACACAAAAAGGGCTTTTCACCTGTATGAGTCCTCGTGTGTTTGTGTAGATCACCTGTGCTAACACAGCCTTTACCACATACTGTACAAGAAAGGGCATTTTTACCTGTATGAATCCTCATGTGATTTGTTAGATTTCCCTTGTGATTAAACATTTTGCCACACTCTGTACAACTAAAAGGTTTCTTCCCTGTGTGACTCCTCATGGAGTCAGTTTGTTTTGATGATTTCAGGTCCTGGGACAGCTTGCGCCGTCCTCCTACATTTTGTGTGTTTTGTGATTTCAGAGTGTTTAAAGGTGATTCCCACTCATCACTGTCTTCAGTGTCAGATTCAGAACAGTGTGAAGAGAGGAGCTGGTCGTCACTAGCTGGTTTCGATCGTACCCAGTACTCTATATAAGCTTGTGTTTTCATGTGTTCAGTTGAGGTGCCGGCTACAGGCTCTGTCTCTCTGTTTTCATCATCATCTTCACATTTCACTGCTGGTAACGTCAACGTTGACCCACCAGCCTCTTCTGCTCTTTGAAGTAGCTCCTCCTGTTCCTCTTTAATGTGTGGAGGTTGTGGTTCCTCCTGGACCAGACTGGAGCTCCTCTGCTCTTCAGGTGGAACTTCCTTTTCAGACACAGGGGCGTGCAGAAAGTCTAGGAAAAAATAATACAGAGCAAATCGGTGGAAAAAACTAGCGATGGCGATGGACGATATATCGGTGAGACTGATACGTTGGTCGGGCTCTATTGTTGCATTAAAGGATAACAAATATGTCTTCTCTTTTAATTCTCTCCTTGTTCTTTTCTCTCTCTCTGTCTGAATTATTTTAATTATTCGTTCAAATACTGTACTTCTTTACACTACAATTATTTGAAAACCTGTTACTAGGTACTTTGCAGATTTTGATTACTAACACAAAGCAGACTGCATTAAACACTTAAGCCCTATTTCATACATATGCTATTCAAAAATAGCAGATCTACAAGGTCACAACATGCCACTTAAATGATAAAGTGGTATTTTATTTTATTTACCACAGATCGACTCCCAGTCTAGTAATGTCAATGGTGACACATCAGCCTCCTCCTGTTCTTCTTTAATGTGTGGAGGTTGTGGTTTCTTCTGGACCAGACTGGATCTCCTCTCCTGGATCCCCTGGACCAGACTGGATCTCCTCTCCTGGATCCCCTGGACCAGACTGGATCTCCTCTCCTGGATCTCCTGGACCAGACTGGATCTCCTCTCCTGATGTTCATCAGGAACCTCTTCTGTGGAGGCGAGGAGAGAGAAAGGGAGACAAATTAAATTAGTAATTGATTAATTGACATGTTCTGTCTCTCTCTCTTCCACTGGGTTGCCAGTCATTTAAAACACAGCAGATCCAACAAAGTGGTCCATGGAGGAATGACACAGGAGTGGATTTTCACTCCTGTCCCGTCCCACTCTCACAGAAACACATCCTGTCTCGTCCCACTCTCACAGAAACACATCCTGTCTCGTCCCACTCTCACAGAAACACATCCTGTCTCGTCCCACTCTCACAGAAACACATCCTGTCCCGTCCAACTCTCACAGAAACACATCCTGTCCCGTCCCACTCTCACAGAAACACATCCTGTCCCATCCCACTCTCACAGAAACACATCCTGTCCCGTCCCACTCTCACAGAAACACATCCTGTCCCGTCCCACTCTCACAGAAACACATCCTGTCCCGTCCCACTCTCACAGAAACACATCCTGTCCCATCCCACTCTCACAGAAACACATCCTGTCCCGTCCCACTCTCACAGAAACACATCCTGTCCCGTCCCACTCTCACAGAAACACATCCTGTCCCGTCCCACTCTCACAGAAACACATCCTGTCCCGTCCCACTCTCACAGAAACACATCCTGTCCCGTCCCACTCTCACAGAAACACATCCTGTCCCGTCCCACTCTCACAGAAACACATCCTGTCCCGTCCCACTCTCACAGAAACACATCCTGTCCCGTCCCACTCTCACAGAAACACATCCTGTCCCGTCCCACTCTCACAGAAACACATCCTGTCCCATCCCACTCTCACAGAAACACATCCTGTCCCGTCCAACTCTCACAGAAACACATCCTGTCCCGTCCAACTCTCACAGAAACACATCCTGTCTCGTCCCACTCTCACAGAAACACATCCTGTCCCGTCCCACTCTCACAGAAACACATCCTGTCCCGTCCAACTCTCACAGAAACACATCCTGTCTCGTCCCACTCTCACAGAAACACATCCTGTCCCGTCCAACTCTCACAGAAACACATCCTGTCTCGTCCCACTCTCACAGAAACACATCCTGTCCCATCCCACTCTCACAGAAACACATCCTGTCCCGTCCCACTCTCACAGAAACACATCCTGTCCCGTCCAACTCTCACAGAAACACATCCTGTCTCGTCCCACTCTCACAGAAACACATCCTGTCCCGTCCAACTCTCACAGAAACACATCCTGTCCCGTCCCACTCTCACAGAAACACATCCTGTCCCGTCCCACTCTCACAGAAACACATCCTGTCCCATCCCACTCTCACAGAAACACATCCTGTCCCGTCCAACTCTCACAGAAACACATCCTGTCTCGTCCCACTCTCACAGAAACACATCCTGTCCCATCCCACTCTCACAGAAACACATCCTGTCCCGTCCCACTCTCACAGAAACACATCCTGTCCCGTCCCACTCTCACAGAAACACATCCTGTCCCATCCCACTCTCACAGAAACACATCCTGTCCCGTCCCACTCTCACAGAAACACATCCTGTCCCGTCCCACTCTCACAGAAACACATCCTGTCTCGTCCCACTCTCACAGAAACACATCCTGTCCCGTCCAACTCTCACAGAAACACATCCTGTCTCGTCCCACTCTCACAGAAACACATCCTGTCTCGTCTAGTCTCGCGTTACCAGACTGTTGACTCTCGCAATTTCCAAACGCTCCATCATACAGTCTGGAGCAACGGAAGAGCTGTCATGAGTAAGCGATAAAGCGGAAGTGGAGCCTCCTCACCACTTCTGTTTCGTCTTTACAGTCGCGCACATTTATTCTAATATAAATAGAAAACATCTAAGGATATATAGGTTGTTGCTTGGCAGAAAATAAAATGTAAAGATGTTTTAAAATATATTTCCGTGAACGGCAATAGCAGCTTCCTTACTCAGCTCATGGGGCTGTAGGTCCAGACTCTATATAGCATTCCTTACTCAGCTCATGGGGCTGTAGGTCCAGACTCTATATAGCATTCCTTACTCAGCTCATGGGGCTGTAGGTCCAGACTCTATATAGCATTCCTTACTCAGCTCATGGGACTGTAGGTCCAGACTCTATATAGCATTCCTTACTCAGCTCATGGGGCTGTAGGTCCAGACTCTATATAGCATTCCTTACTCAGCTCATGGGGCTGTAGGACCAGCTCATGGGGCTGTAGGACCAGCTCATGGGGCTGTAGGTCCAGCTCATGGGGCTGTAGGACCAGCTCATGGGGCTGTAGGACCAGCTCATGGGGCTGTAGGACCAGCTCATGGGGCTGTAGGACCAGCTCATGGGGCTGTAGGTCCAGCTCATGGGGCTGTAGGTCCAGCTCATGGGGCTGTAGGACCAGCTCATGGGGCTGTAGGACCAGCTCATGGGGCTGTAGGACCAGCTCATGGGGCTGTAGGTCCAGCTCATGGGGCTGTAGGTCCAGCTCATGGGGCTGTAGGTCCAGCTCATGGGGCTGTAGGTCCAGCTCATGGGGCTGTAGGTCCAGCTCATGGGGCTGTAGGTCCAGCTCATGGGGCTGTAGGACCAGCTCATGGGGCTGTAGGACCAGCTCATGGGGCTGTAGGACCAGCTCATGGGGCTGTAGGTCCAGCTCATGGGGCTGTAGGACCAGCTCATGGGGCTGTAGGTCCAGCTCATGGGGCTGTAGGTCCAGACTCTATATAGCATTCGGAGATTGTGGAATAGTTGTCTGGCTACGCGAGACAATGTCTTGTCCCACTCCCACAGAACAACATCCTGTCTGTCCCACTCCCACAGAACAACATCCTGTCCTCTACCACTCCCACAGAGCAACATCCTGTCCTCTACCACTCCCACAGAGCAACATCCTGTCTGTACCACTCCCACAGAACAACATCCTGTCTGTACCACTCCCACAGAACAACATCCTGTCTGTACCACTCCCACAGAACAACATCCTGTCTGTACCACTCCCACAGAACAACATCCTGTCTGTACCACTCCCACAGAACAACATCCTGTCCTCTACCACTCCCACAGAACAACATCCTGTCCTCTACCACTCCCACAGAACAACATCCTGTCTGTACCACTCCCACAGAACAACATCCTGTCCTCTACCACTCCCACAGAACAACATCCTGTCCTCTACCACTCCCACAGAACAACATCCTGTCTGTACCACTCCCACAGAACAACATCCTGTCTGTACCACTCCCACAGAACAACATCCTGTCTGTACCACTCCCACAGAACAACATCCTGTCCTCTACCACTCCCACAGAACAACATCCTGTCTGTACCACTCCCACAGAACAACATCCTGTCCTCTACCACTCCCACAGAACAACATCCTGTCCTCTACCACTCCCACAGAACAACATCCTGTCCTCTACCACTCCCACAGAACAACATCCTGTCCTCTACCACTCCCACAGAACAACATCCTGTCTGTACCACTCCCACAGAACAACATCCTGTCCTCTACCACTCCCACAGAACAACATCCTGTCCTCTACCACTCCCACAGAACAACATCCTGTCCTCTACCACTCCCACAGAACAACATCCTGTCTGTACCACTCCCACAGAACAACATCCTGTCTGTACCACTCCCACAGAACAACATCCTGTCTGTACCACTCCCACAGAACAACATCCTGTCCTCTACCACTCCCACAGAACAACATCCTGTCCTCTACCACTCCCACAGAACAACATCCTGTCTGTACCACTCCCACAGAACAACATCCTGTCCTCTACCACTCCCACAGAACAACATCCTGTCCTCTACCACTCCCACAGAACAACATCCTGTCCTCTACCACTCCCACAGAACAACATCCTGTCCTCTACCACTCCCACAGAACAACATCCTGTCCTCTACCACTCCCACAGAACAACATCCTGTCTGTACCACTCCCACAGAACAACATCCTGTCCTCTACCACTCCCACAGAACAACATCCTGTCCTCTACCACTCCCACAGAACAACATCCTGTCCTCTACCACTCCCACAGAACAACATCCTGTCCTCTACCACTCCCACAGAACAACATCCTGTCCTCTACCACTCCCACAGAACAACATCCTGTCCTCTACCACTCCCACAGAACAACATCCTGTCTGTACCACTCCCACAGAACAACATCCTGTCCTCTACCACTCCCACAGAACAACATCCTGTCCTCTACCACTCCCACAGAACAACATCCTGTCCTCTACCACTCCCACAGAACAACATCCTGTCCTCTACCACTCCCACAGAACAACATCCTGTCCTCTACCACTCCCACAGAACAACATCCTGTCCTCTACCACTCCCACAGAACAACATCCTGTCCTCTACCACTCCCACAGAACAACATCCTGTCCTCTACCACTCCCACAGAACAACATCCTGTCCTCTACCACTCCCACAGAACAACATCCTGTCCTCTACCACTCCCACAGAACAACATCCTGTCCTCTACCACTCCCACAGAACAACATCCTGTCTGTACCACTCCCACAGAACAACATCCTGTCCTCTACCACTCCCACAGAACAACATCCTGTCCTCTACCACTCCCACAGAACAACATCCTGTCCTCTACCACTCCCACAGAACAACATCCTGTCCTCTACCACTCCCACAGAACAACATCCTGTCTGTACCACTCCCACAGAACAACATCCTGTCCTCTACCACTCCCACAGAACAACATCCTGTCCTCTACCACTCCCACAGAACAACATCCTGTCCTCTACCACTCCCACAGAACAACATCCTGTCCTCTACCACTCCCACAGAACAACATCCTGTCTGTACCACTCCCACAGAACAACATCCTGTCCTCTACCACTCCCACAGAACAACATCCTGTCCTCTACCACTCCCACAGAACAACATCCTGTCTGTACCACTCCCACAGAACAACATCCTGTCCTCTACCACTCCCACAGAACAACATCCTGTCCTCTACCACTCCCACAGAACAACATCCTGTCCTCTACCACTCCCACAGAACAACATCCTGTCTGTACCACTCCCACAGAACAACATCCTGTCTGTACCACTCCCACAGAACAACATCCTGTCCTCTACCACTCCCACAGAACAACATCCTGTCTGTACCACTCCCACAGAACAACATCCTGTCCTCTACCACTCCCACAGAACAACATCCTGTCTGTACCACTCCCACAGAACAACATCCTGTCTGTACCACTCCCACAGAACAACATCCTGTCTGTACCACTCCCACAGAACCACATCCTGTCCTCTACCACTCCCACAGAACAACATCCTGTCCTCTACCACTCCCACAGAACATCCTGTCCTCTACCACTCCCACAGAACAACATCCTGTCCTCTACCACTCCCACAGAACAACATCCTGTCTGTACCACTCCCACAGAACAACATCCTGTCTGTACCACTCCCACAGAACAACATCCTGTCCTCTACCACTCCCACAGAACAACATCCTGTCCTCTACCACTCCCACAGAACAACATCCTGTCCTCTACCACTCCCACAGAACAACATCCTGTCCTCTACCACTCCCACAGAACAACATCCTGTCCTCTACCACTCCCACAGAACAACATCCTGTCTGTACCACTCCCACAGAACAACATCCTGTCCTCTACCACTCCCACAGAACAACATCCTGTCTTCTACCACTCCCACAGAACAACATCCTGTCTTCTACCACTCCCACAGAACAACATCCTGTCCTCTACCACTCCCACAGAACAACATCCTGTCTGTACCACTCCCACAGAACAACATCCTGTCCTCTACCACTCCCACAGAACAACATCCTGTCCTCTACCACTCCCACAGAACAACATCCTGTCCTCTACCACTCCCACAGAACAACATCCTGTCCTCTACCACTCCCACAGAACAACATCCTGTCTGTACCACTCCCACAGAACAACATCCTGTCTGTACCACTCCCACAGAACAACATCCTGTCCCAGGGTGATTGGAATAATTTGAATCCATGTTCTGCCCATCATTTTTGGGCTAGGTAAAATGGCAAAAATAATTGCATGCTTATTGATCGATCAATATGGATTATATATTATATATGGATTATTATTGAGTGGTGCAAACCACTCCAACAACTGGCTTTGTTTGAGTGGTGCAAACCACTCCAACAACTGGCTTTGTACCCGTGTTTGTTCGTACCAAAAAAACGAGCATGGTTGCTATGGTTAGCAACCAAAACAACGAGCATGGTTGCTATGGTTAGCAACCAAAAAAACGAGCATGGTTGCTATGGTTAGCAACCAAAAAAACGAGCATGGTTGCTATGGTTAGTATGTGACGTCACTGACATAGCTGATCAGACTCTATAAGACCTTGCACCACTCAGTTCACACAGGTGTGATTTGTATTATATAATTTGATAACGCTGCCAGTTTGGACACTATCCTGATAGTGACTAAAATGCTTCAAGGACCACTTCACCCATTTTCAACTGGTCCTCACTAATGCTCATTAGCATATTATATCTAATCTTCATATAACTGGTCCTCACTAATGCTCATTAGCATATTATATCTAATCTTCATATAACTGGTCCTCACTAATGCTCATTAGCATATGCTATCTAATCTTCATATAACTGGTCCTCACTAATGCTCATTAGCATATTCTATCTAATCTTCATATAACTGGTCCTCACTAATGCTCATTAGCATATTCAACCTTATCTTCATATAGCTGGTGACCCAGGACCTTTTAGCTGTGAGACCACAATGCTACCGACTTTGATAACTCAGACAGACAGACAGACAGACAGACAGGCAGACAGACAGACAGGCAGGCAGGCAGGCAGGCAGGCAGGCAGACAGACAGACAGACAGACAGACAGACAGACAGACAGACCTGACATCCGGGTAAAGCCTCCAGGCAACATGACGCCGGCGGTTGGGGGCGGGGTTGTTTTCGGCAACGTCCCATTGGTGGCCGAGGAGGGGGCGGAGTTAGACGAGGAGGGGGCGTGGCTGATGCTGTTGGAGGCGGAGCCTGCGTGCAGCGGGGCGTTGACAAACGTCGACTTGCTGCTCGACTCCTGGACGAGAAAACACTGTTATTCTGTTATTCTGTCACAGCCAACGTTTTGAACTCATATCTTTGATTATATCTCTGGAAGAAACCACCTAACTCCACAATGATTATATCTCTGCTGTTGGGAAGAAACCACCTAACTCCAAAATGATTATATCTCTGCTGTTGGGAAGAAACCACCTAACTCCAAAATGATTACATCTCTGGAAGAAACCACCTAACTCCACAATGATTATATCTCTGGAAGAAACCACCTAACTCCACAATGATTACATCTCTGGAAGAAACCACCTAACTCCAAAATGATTACATCTCTGGAAGAAACCACCTAACTCCACAATGATTATATCTCTGGAAGAAACCACCTAACTCCACAATGATTACATCTCTGGAAGAAACCACCTAACTCCAAAATGATTACATCTCTGGAAGAAACCACCTAACTCCACAATGATTATATCTCTGGAAGAAACCACCTAACTCCACAATGATTATATCTCTGGAAGAAACCACCTAACTCCACAATGATTATATCTCTGCTGTTGGGAAGAAACCACCTAACTCCACAATGATTATATCTCTGGAAGAAACCACCTAACTCCACAATGATTATATCTCTGGAAGAAACCACCTAACTCCACAATGATTATATATCTGCTGTTGGGAAGAAACCACCTAACTCCACAATGATTATATCTCTGGAAGAAACCACCTAACTCCACAATGATTACATCTCTGGAAGAAACCACCTAACTCCACAATGATTACATCTCTGGAAGAAACCACCTAACTCCACAATGATTACATCTCTGGAAGAAACCACCTAACTCCACAATGATTACATCTCTGGAAGAAACCACCTAACTCCAAAATGATTACATCTCTGGAAGAAACCACCTAACTCCACAATGATTACATCTCTGGAAGAAACCACCTAACTCCACAATGATTATATCTCTGCTGTTGGGAAGAAACCACCTAACTCCACAATGATTATATCTCTGGAAGAAACCACCTAACTCCACAATGATTATATCTCTGGAAGAAACCACCTAACTCCACAATGATTATATATCTGCTGTTGGGAAGAAACCACCTAACTCCACAATGATTATATCTCTGGAAGAAACCACCTAACTCCACAATGATTACATCTCTGGAAGAAACCACCTAACTCCACAATGATTACATCTCTGGAAGAAACCACCTAACTCCACAATGATTACATCTCTGGAAGAAACCACCTAACTCCACAATGATTACATCTCTGGAAGAAACCACCTAACTCCAAAATGATTACATCTCTGGAAGAAACCACCTAACTCCACAATGATTACATCTCTGGAAGAAACCACCTAACTCCACAATGATTATATCTCTGCTGTTGGGAAGAAACCACCTAACTCCAAAATGATTATATCTCTAGAAGAAACCACCTAACTCCAAAATGTACTGTACTGTACTGTACTGTACTGTACTGTACTGTACTGTACTGTACTGTACTGTACTGTACTGTACTGTACTGTACTGGCACACCCGAAAGCATCATATATACAGTTAATGTGTGTGTGTTTGTGTGTGCAGTAGGTTGAGCACAGGTGGTGAAAAACAACCATGTTGTTTTCGAGCTCATACCCAGCCAGCTACCCAGCTACCCAGCCACACACATAGCTCCGTAAGGGAGTGGTTGCACCACTCAAAAAATATTAATTGATTACGGTTCATAATTCACCTTCAGCAAAGCCCCGCCCTCTACCACTTAAGGCTCATTCATAGTCTGGATTTTCGGTGGTGAGGTGACCACCGGAGCTGAAATAACGTTGAGCGGTGGTGAGTAAAAACAGAGAGAAGGGCTGGGCCGGTGGCGGTGGTTTGCTCTTCACCGCGGCTCAGTGACGTCATGTTGTAGTTCGGTGGTCACTGGTCACCTCACCACCGAAAATCCAGACTATGAATGAGCCTTTAGACACTCCCACTTGGACACTTTCCAGACTATGAATGAGCCTTTAGACACTCCCACTTGGACACTTTCCAGACTATGAATGAGCCTTTAGACACTCCCACTCCTATGAATGAGCCTTTAGACACTCCCACTTGGACACTCCCACTTAGACACTCCCACTTGGACACTTTCCAGCCGGGCTCATTCATTCCAATGTAAATATCATGGATTTTAACACATTAAATACTGGTTCATTTTTGGAACCAGACCTTCAGAATCTCTTCCAAATCCGTCAAATGTGTGTGACATTTATTTTTTTAAACAATGTTTTATTTTATAGGAAAACTATTGGTTGAGAGGTTTACCTGTGATTGGACCGTAGCAGTTTGGGGAGGGGCTTAGCTATAGGTCAATTGTGTTCTGTACGCGCCCGTAACACTCTACAGTTCACTTCTGTACGCACTGTAACACTCTGGTACGATTTTAAAATGAAAAGAAAAGGAAGTGAAAATCCCGCTGGCTTATGCTGTCTAAGGGAACGCCGTTTCTAGAATCCTAATATCTCGGATTCTTCTTCGTGGCTCATTTCTATCGATATTGTTTCCAACGATATGATCCTCGGTTACGAAACGGATGTTTTGGGTGAATTAAATCAGGGGTTCTCAACCCGTGGGTCGCGACCCATCGGGGGGGTCGTCAAATTATTTTGGGGGTCCCCAAATTATAAAAAAAAAATGAATTGCATACACCTTCCCTAATTATATCTGGTTTCAGTATTTATTTATGGTGTATTGTCTCTATTATTAAGGTTATTGTAGCGGGGGGGACATTGCCAAAGCATTTCCGGGGGTCCCCAGGGGGTCCCCGGTCAAAAACGTTGAGAACCCCTGAATTAACCCATTTTGAGCGGGAACCCCTTTTGGTGTTACATACATTATGTTATAATTTAGCTATTGAAAAATATCAGATCTACAAGCTCATAGCGCGGCACTCGTAGGTCTGCTATTCTTGAAAAATCGTTAAAATGTGCCTCAAATCTTTCAGAAAATTGTCATGATTTAGAAAACATTTTTTTAAATTTCGACGTCAGGCCTGAATGGGTTAAATAACATTTGCGGGACCCGCTACATAGCGGTTATTCACTTCCTGTTTCTCCGTTTCTCCTTAACACTAGCGCGTCGGAGCGGTCAGGCTGACCGATTTTGAAATTTTGAAGTGGATTTTCTTTGCCCATGAAGTCCTGAGAAAGTTCCCCTTGCATGACTTTTTCTAAATGTTCGATTCAAACCATCTCTGTTTTTTTTTTCATCTGAAACGTTTTGGAAATATGATTTTAGACATAATTCTACTAAAATGTCTGCTCTTTTGCGGTCCGTGGGACCGCTCTTAGAGCCCTCACCCTTTCTCCCCCACAAGCCGTGCTGTTCACACCTTCCTCCCGGCTGGAGACGGGCATTGTTCAAGCTAATGTGTCATTTGCATTCCAACCTACATGTGGAAGTCCACATGTAGGCAAACTTACATTACAAACTTACATAAACTAAATGTTGTTTTAGATGTTATATTTCTTATATGCGGTTTGCAGAAATAACGATGTCTGACTTTATTTCTCGAAACGGAAAAAGAAATATGTTGACTATACACACCATCTTTAGCATAATTATGTTGGAATAATAAAGTTTATAGCATTGTGACTATGTCGCGCATATTCATTTCATATATCAGCGCATCAAAAATATTTTTACTTTATTTTTCGGAGGGCACGCTAAACGAACAGTGTAAAAATGACATGAATCAATGACATGAATCATTCCAACGCGATAGACCTCCTTCCCTATAATGTATCCCCTCTATATAAAAATGACAATATATAACGCTAATGTCGTATTTATTTTATTGTCTCAATACAAAGATGGACAGTGTAATTGCTGCGCAAGGGTAATTAATTATAGTGACATGTGAGCGCTATATTGAATATATAGCGCTCAGATCGTCACTATAATTATAGTTTCTGAAATGAAAAAGAAAATATGGTGTGTTGACTGACTGGCGTATTGTTTCCACCTATATCTATTGAGCATAGCTAAATAAATACATGTTGACTATACACGCCATCTTTAGCATAATTATATGGGATAATAAAGTTTATAGCATTGTGACTGAGCTGTGCATGACATTTCCTGTTGGCTGTTTTCAATGAAATGACTTGTGTATAATATGAATAAATGCTACATCCTACATTTATTTTGTACCGTAGGCTATAGTTTTTGAACGAATATTACCATGTAGGCCTGAAATGTTTGGTGTTACATCACAAGTACATCACAAGCATGCATGTGTGACATCAAATCCTTTATACACATTTTTTGCATCGTAGTTGCAAGGTGACAAGAGCAGGAATGTGCAGAATAGCCCAATCAGAAATCCATTCGATTGTTATTGTGTTGATTGTGTTTGAACTATTGAATCAATCAGTATAAATAATTCTGCACATTCCTGCTCTTGTCACCTTGCGCAAGGGTAATTAATGACATGAATCATTCCAACGCGATAGACCTCCTTCCCTATAATGTATCCCCTCTATATAAAAATGACAATATATAACGCTAATGTCGTATTTATTTTATTGTCTCAATACAAAGATGGACAGTGTAATTGCTGCGCAAGGGTAATTAATTATAGTGACATGTGAGCGCTATATTGAATATATAGCGCTCAGATCGTCACTATAATTATAGTTTCTGAAATGAAAAAGAAAATATGGTGTGTTGACTGACTGGCGTATTGTTTCCACCTATATCTATTGAGCATAGCTAAATAAATACATGTTGACTATACACGCCATCTTTAGCATAATTATATGGGATAATAAAGTTTATAGCATTGTGACTGAGCTGTGCATGACATTTCCTGTTGGCTGTTTTCAATGAAATGACTTGTGTATAATATGAATAAATGCTACATCCTACATTTATTTTGTACCGTAGGCTATAGTTTTTGAACGAATATTACCATGTAGGCCTGAAATGTTTGGTGTTACATCACAAGCATGCATGTGTGACATCAAATCCTTTATACACATTTTTTGCATCGTAGTTGCAAGGTGACAAGAGCAGGAATGTGCAGAATAGCCCAATCAGAAATCCATTCGATTGTTATTGTGTTGATTGTGTTTGAACTATTGAATCAATCAGTATAAATAATTCTGCACATTCCTGCTCTTGTCACCTTGCGGGGAAACTCCCCCCATTATTTGTAATAGCCCAATCAGAAATCAATTGACATTTAAATTAGCCTATACAACTTTGATGCAGAAAATGTGTATAAAGTCACAGTCACTGGTCATTTCAGAAACATAACCGTCAGACGACATGATGAGAAGGACAAGAGAACGACGTTACACTGCAGCAGAAGCAGCCAACCTCCTTCAACGGCAGACTGCTTTCGGCGATGTAGACAGCGATGATGACGCACCGTTTGGGGATTTCGGAGGAGACGCACCACAGGCTGAAGTGTACTACCCGCCAGCTTCAGATAGTGAGTCTGAATGTGACACAGAGGACTTACCTGAAACGTCTCAGCCCGAGTCTACCACGACTGAGACAAGTAAAGATGGAACCATATGGTCATCTATGCAACCTGGGGCTGGCCGCGGCAGAGTGCCCATGCGTAATATCTTCGCAGCCAGACCAGGTCCCACTGCTTTTGCCAAGGTCAGAATCCACGACGAGCTGAGCAGTTTTCTGTGTATGTTTGACCCCAACATATTGGAAACCGTCAGAGACTGCACAGTGAAGTTTGCCCGCAGTGATGGACAGAATCAAGATTGGGATTTGTCTGTTACAGAACTGAAAGCATTCATCAGTGTGTTTTTCATTCGTGCGTTGACGACATGTGGTTATCCATTGAATCAACTGTGGGCCAACGAATGGGGAAATGAGATGGTAAAAGAAACAATGTCTCGTGACCGTTTCAAATCCATCATGCGCTACTTGCGATTTGATGACAAGGACACCAGACTCGCTCGCAAAGAAGCAGACAAGTTTGCGGCAATAACGGACATTTGGAATCAGTTCACAGACAACTGCAAATCTTGCTATGTGCCTGGAGTGAACATCACGGTGGATGAGCAGCTCTTCCCCTCAAAGGCAAGATGTGGGTTTACGCAATACATGGCCAATAAACCAGACAAGTTTGGAATTAAGTTCTGGATTGCTGCTGACCTGGACAGCAAATACTTCCTAAATGGATTTCCCTACCTTGGAAAGGGCCAGTACCGCAGCAGGTAATTTATTTTCCTCTAATAATAATAATAATCATGTATTTAAAATGTCTTTACATCAATGCCTATATGTATATATTTTGCGTTGTAATAACCATTACACCTTCTCCCTGTCATTTGCAGTGATGGCGTGCCGCTGTCTCAAGATGTTGTCCAGAGGCTGGTGGAACCATTCCTCGACAAAGGGCGGAACATCACAATGGATAACTTTTTCACTTCGATGAAGTTGGGGCAGTCTCTCCGAGCAAGAAACACAACGATACTTGGAACTGTGAACAGACAGAGGCGAGAGTTGCCTCCATGCGTACGTGGAAAAGAAAGGCTATTCCACACGCAACTGATGAAGAGCAATGATGCCACGCTCACCATCTACCAGAGCAAACCCAACAAAAACGTTTGCATCCTGAGCACCATGCACCGTTCCATCGGGATTGGTACAGACCCCAAAGAAAAGCCAGAGTCTGTAACTGATTACAACCACACCAAGTGGGGAGTGGACATTTTGGATCAGATGGCACGAAACTACAGCGTCAGAGTTGGCACCAGTCGCTGGCCAGTGGCTGTCTTTTACAACATGCTGGACCTGGCTGCCATCAATGCCTATGTATTGTTCAAACAGTGCTTGGACAAACCGCAGCTCACCAGGAGGGAGTTCCTACAGGACTTGGCACTACAGCTCCGTAAGGAACACATGGATGAAAAGGACTCTGCGTCAGTGCCACCACGCACACCTCGGCGCCAGCAGCGCAGCGCACTGCAGCCGCTGCCGACCACACCACAGAACCAGCCTACAACGCCAAGAGCTGCCAAGAGGGCCCAGAATGGTCCACAGACACCAGACACCCCTACCCCCAAGAAGAGAAGGCAGTGTCAGCTTGACGGATGTGGAAACAAGACGCTAATCAGCTGCCATAAATGTGACAAACGGGCGTGTGGAACATGCACTGGTACATTTACTATGACATGTGTCAAGTGTATCTAAGCGAAAGAAGAGAAAGACAACATTTTGTGTGCCATCCAGATAAATGTACAGAAACTAATGCCATAGGATGTTTTCCTGATTTTATGTCACACCTTGCATGCTTTATATTGTTATATTGTGTAACACTAAGAAACAATAAACATTCTTGAATTAACACAAAGTATTCATGTCTGACTTTATTTCTCGAAACGGAAAAAGAAATATGGTGTGTGGTATTGTTTCCACCAAGCGCATAGCTCAATAGATATAAATACATGTTGACTATACACGCCATCTTTAGCATAATTATGTTATAATTTATGTTCATGGATCCAAGTAAACAGACATTGTTTTTTTTTACTACGGTACAAATTTGGTTGATTCAATACAGAAACGAGACGGTAAGATGCGCTGATATGAAATGCGCGACATAGGAACGTGGTATGGTACAGAAACTAGCTATAGCTAGCGCTATATTGAATATATAGCGCTCACATCGTCACTATAATTATAGTTTGGTAAACTGAAATGAAAAAGAAAATAACTTTTCTGCACGCGACCAGTGGAACTGATTTATATATATGGTGTATATATAAACCGTGCTGCTGCTACGGATCTCTCTGCTGGCACAATAAATCAAATATATATAAATGACATCGATCATAGGCGGCGGCTAGGCCAGGCTTAGCCTTCCCAACAATTATGCTGGGTATTTTTAAAATATATATAGGCTAATATGTGGCTAGCCGGCCGCTCCCAAACTCCCAACTCCTTTGTCTGTAGCCTAAACTTTTCTGATTTGCACGCACGCACGCACAGCTGTCGCGCATATTCATTTCATATATCAGCGCATCAAAAATATGGTGAAATATGGTGTGTTGACTGACTGGCGTATTGTTTCCACCTATCTATTGAGCATAGCTAAATAAATACATGTTGAAAAATAACTTTGAGTTGTCCTGTCGAGTTGAAACGCTGCCTTGAATTAGTTGGAATGTGACATTTAGAAGACAATGGCAAGTCGTCAACCCCCCGCCACGGGGGGAGAGGTGTGAAGAGATGCAGGGAGAGAGTGGCCAATG
>NC_136809.1:2172600-2210100 GCF_951216825.1 Electrona antarctica | reverse complement strand
TACCGTAGACATGGTAACGCCCCGCCTGCCTCTGATTGGCCTACCGTAGACATGGTAACGCCCCGCCTGCCACTGATTGGTCTACCAACACTACAGAATAACGCTGGTCTCACCAGACTGTCCTCCGTCCTCCTGGTCTCACCAGACTGTCCTCCGTCCAGACTGTCCTCCGTCCAGACTGTCCTCCTGGTTTCACCAGACTGTCCTCCGTCCAGACTGTCCTCCTGGTCTCACCAGACTGTCCTCCGTCCAGACTGTCCTCCGTCCAGACTGTCCTCCTGGTCTCACCAGACTGTCCTCCGTCCAGACTGTCCTCCGTCCAGACTGTCCTCCGTCCAGACTGTCCTCCTCCAGACTGTCCTCCGTCCAGACTGTCCTCCTCCAGACTGTCCTCCGTCCAGACTGTCCTCCGTCCAGACTGTCCTCCGTCCAGACTGTCCTCCTCCAGACTGTCCTCCGTCCAGACTGTCCTCCGTCCAGACTGTCCTCCGTCCAGACTGTCCTCCGTCCAGACTGTCCTCCGTCCAGACTGTCCTCCTGGTCTCACCAGACTGTCCTCCGTCCAGACTGTCCTCCGTCCAGACTGTCCTCCTGGTCTCACCAGACTGTCCTCTCCTGAACTGAGTGGTGTAAGGTCTTATATAGACTGATCAGCTGTGGTCTGACGTAATGTCTGACGTAATGAAATCACACCCGTGTGAACTGAGTGACCATAGCAACCATGCTCATTTTTTGGTACGAACAGACAGACAGACAGACAGACAGACAGACAGACAGACACGTAAACTAACAAAGCCAGGTGTAGGAGTGGTTTACACCACTCAAAAAAGATAAAGATGAAGTGAAAAGAGACCTTTTTACAGTACAATAACCATGTCTGTGGTAGGCCAATCAGAGGCAGGCGGGGCGTTACCATGTCTATGGTAGGCCAATCAGAGGCAGGCGGGGCGTTACCATGTCTGTGGTAGGCCAATCAGAGGCAGGCGGGGCGTTACCATGTCTGTGCTCGGACGTAGAATAGATATACGCGTTTACGCTTCTCAGGGCTTCTGGGTAATAAATCACTGATGCTTCGCAGGGCCCGGAAACAAGATGGCCGCCCCGTCCATCTCCGTTTGTTTGCATTTTTTTCAAATGCTTGTATCTCTGATTCTTTCCCCAGATTCCGTTTTTAATCAAAACTAGTTTTTTTCACGGTCGATACCTGGCCCGGTTTTCATTTTGAATTTGTCTCCTTCAAAACAATAGCCCAGTTTTCATTTTGAATTTGTCTCCTTCAAAACAATAGCCCGGTTTTCATTTTGAATTTGACTCCTTCAAAACAATAGCCCGGTTTTCATTTAGAATTTGTCTCCTTCAAAACAATAGCCCGGTTTTTCATTTTGAATTTGTCTCCTTCAAAACAATAGCCCGGTTTTAATTTTGAATTTGTCTCGTTCAAAACAATAGCCCGGTTTTCATTTTGAATTTGACTCCTTCAAAACAAAAGCTTGGTTTTCATTTAGAATTTGGCTCCTTCAAAACAAAAGCTCGGTTTTCATTTAGAATTTGGCTCCTTCAAAACAAAAGCCCGGTTTTCATTTAGAATTTGGCTCGTTCAAAACAATAGCCCGGTTTTCATTTTTTGACTCCTTCAAAACAAAAGCCCAGTTTCCATTTAGAATTTGGCTCCTTCAAAACAAAAGCCCGGTTTTAATTTTGAATTTGTCTTCTTCAAAACAAAAGCCCGGTTTTCATTTAGAATTTGGCTCCTTCAAAACAAAAGCCCAGTTTTCATTTTGAATTTGGCTCCTTCAAAACAAAAGCCCGGTTTGCATTTTGAATTTGACTCCTTCAAAACAAAAGCCCGGTTTTCATTTTGAATTTGGCTCCTTCAAAACAAAACCCCGGTTTTCATTTTGAATTTGACTCCTTAAAAAAAAAAGCCCGGTTTTCATTTTGAATTTGTCTCCTTCAAAACAAAAGCCCGGTTATCATTTTGAATTTGTCTCCTTCAAAACAAAAGCTCACAATGAGAACATCTCGGCAATTAATATTATAGGAACTTCAAACTAAAATCTAAACCTCTACAAATACTAAAACTAATAATAATAATAACAACCTTCTTCATGAGCCCAGTCTAATAGTAATAATAATAATAATAATAATAATAATAATAATAATAATAATAATAATAATAATAATAATAACAACCTTTTTCATGAGCCCAGTCTAATAGTAATAATAATAATAATAATAATAATAATAGTAATAATAATAATAATAATAATAATAATAATAATAATAATAATAGTAATAGTAATAGTAATAATAATAATAATAATAATAGTAATAATAATAATAATAGTAATAATAATAATAATAATAGTAATAATACTAATAATAATAATAATAGTAATAATAATAATAATAATAATAATAATAATAATAATAATAATAGTAATAATAATAATAATAATAATAATAATAATAATAATAATAATAATAACAACCTTCTTCATAAGCCCATTCTAATAGTAATAATAGTAATAATAATAACAACCTTCTTCATAAGGCCAGTCTTGCGTTTGCTAAACGTGGTGTATCGTCTCAGCTTGTTGTGGATGAACTTCATCTTGATCTTGACTCGCCCGCGGGTCTTCTTTCCCGGCTTGACCATGCCCCCCCGGTGGGGCGGAGCCCCGCAGGAGGAGGAGCCTCCGGGGGCGTGGTCCTCCATCTAGAGGTTTAAAGAAACAAGTCACTTAACCACTTAGACCTGAGGCCGAGCCCATTTAGACCTGAGGTCGAGCCCACTTAGACCTGAGGCCGAGCCCACTTAGACCTGAGGCCGAGCCCACTTAGACCTGAGGCCCACTTAGACCTGAGGCCGAGCCCACTTAGACCTGAGGCCCACTTAGACCTGAGGCCGAGCCCTCTTAGACCTGAGGCCCATTTAGACCTGAGGCCGAGCCCTCTTAGACCTGAGGCCGAGCCCTCTTAGACCTGAGGCCGAGCCCTCTTAGACCTGAGGCCCATTTAGACCTGAGGCCGAGCCCTCTTAGACCTGAGGCCGAGCCCATTTAGACCTGAGGCCGAGCCCTCTTAGACCTGAGGCCCATTTAGACCTGAGGCCGAGCCCATTTAGACCTGAGGCCCATTTAGACCTGAGGCCGAGCCCACTTAGACCTGAGGCCGAGCCCACTTAGACCTGAGGCCGAGCCCACTTAGACCTGAGGCCCATTTAGACCTGAGGCCGAGCCCACTTAGACCTGAGGCCGAGCCCACTTAGACCTGAGGCCCATTTAGACCTGAGGCCGAGCCCACTTAGACCTGAGGCCGAGCCCACTTAGACCTGAGGCCCACTTAGACCTGAGGCCGAGCCCACTTAGACCTGAGGCCGAGCCCATTTAGACCTGAGGCCGAGCCCACTTAGACCTGAGGCCGAGCCCACTTAGACCTGAGGCCGAGCCTACAATAACCTACAATGAGGCTGTATGACCTGTAGGCCAAGCCTATAGAGCGTCGCAGTCCCGCCCCCTTTCATGACGACGCCAGGCCCAGGAAATGATTCCCAATGCATTATTCTCATAGACATTTACAAAAAGTATTTATTTAAAGACGGTTACGCCGCGGACAACGCCAACTCGAGTCGTGACAACTCATGACAACAAACACAATATTTTGGACCAAACAAATAATTACAAAGAAGAAAAACAACAAAAATGTGTTGTAACCTGCCGTTTTGTTCTTCTTTCTAATTATTTGTTCGGCCCAAAAAATGTTGTTTGTTGTCATGATTTGTCACGACAAGAGTTGGCTTTGTACGACGCTTAAAAGGTCTTTAAATAAATACTTTCTGAAATGTCTATGAGGAAAATGAACGGAGAATCATTTCCTGGGCCCTGGTAGGGGGCGGGACTGTGATGCTCTATTGGCTTGTTTTTTTATAATGGGATGAATCTAGAGTTGCAATACCCTCCATTGACTCCCCACTCATCCAATTTGCGTTTGCGATCTGCTTGTCTTAAACAACGTTAAACTCACCAACATTGCAGCTTTAGTCCAAGCTTGAATTATCCTCTTTCAATCTGCTGAGCTTGTTTTTCATAAAAATCCACTGTAGACATGTTATGAGCTACTTTCTGTCAAGACATCCTCTGCAGGTGATTCTTTTTCTAAGTGTTTCAGTTTGGAAGCATTCATTTTTATAAACGGGTTGTGCTGCTGCCTCCTGCATTATGTGCAAATTCGAAACAGGTGGTACGCAGGGCCGTTCAGTGACTTACGACGAGTGCTTCCAAACTGCAACACTTAGAAATAGAATCACCTGCACAGAATGTCTTGACAGAAAGTAGCTCATAACATGTCTACAGTGGATTTTTATGACACAAAAGCTTGGCAGATTGAAAGAGGATAATTCAAGCTTGGACTACAGCTGCAATGTTGGTGAGTTTAACGTTGTTTAAGACAAACGCAAATTGGATGAATGGGGAGTCAATGGAGGGTATTGCAACTCTAGATTCATCCCATTATAAAAAAATCTAGAGTTGCAAATTGCAGCTACTCAATGCCCACAGTGCCTGTCTCACCTCCATGCCCACCATAATGCCTGTCTCACCTCCATGCCCACCACAGTGCCTGTCTCACCTCGATGCCCACAGTGCCTGTCTCACCTCCATGCCCACCACAGTGCCTGTCTCACCTCCATGCCCACAGTACCTGTCTCACCTGCATGCCAACAGTCTCACCTCCATGCCCACCATAATGCCTGTCTCACCTCCATGCCCACCATAATGACTGTCTCACCTCCATGCCCACAGTGCCTGTCTCACATCCATGCCCACCATAATGCCTGTCTCACCTCCATGCCCACAGTGCCTGTCTCACCTCGATGCCCACCATAATGCCTGTCTCACCTCCATGCCAGCAGTCTCACCTACATGCCCACCATAATGCCTGTCTCACCTCCATGCCCACCATAATGCCTGTCTCACCTCCATGCCCACAGTGCCTGTCTCACCTCCATGCCCACCATAATGCCTGTCTCACCTCCATGCCCACCATAATGCCTGTCTCACCTCCATGCCAGCAGTCTCACCTCCATGCCCACCATAATGCCTGTCTCACCTCCATGCCCACCATAATGCCTGTCTCACCTCCATGCCAGCAGTCTCACCTCCATGCCCACAGTGCCTGTCTCACCTCCATGCCAGCAGTCTCACCTCCATGCTCACCATAATGCCTGTCTCACCTCCATGCCCACCATAATGCCTGTCTCACGTCCATGCCCACCATAATGCCTGTCTCACCTCCATGCCCACAGTGCCTGTCTCACCTCCATGCCCACCATAATGCCTGTCTCACGTCCATGCCCACCATAATGCCTGTCTCACCTCCATGCCCACAGTGCCTGTCTCACCTCCATGCCCACCATAATGCCTGTCTCACATCCATGCCCACCATAATGCCTGTCTCACCTCCATGCCCACCATAATGCCTGTCTCACCTCCATGCCCACCATAATGCCTGTCTCACCTCCATGCCAGCAGTCTCACCTCCATGCCCACAGTGCCTGTCTCACATCCATGCCCACAGTGCCTGTCTCACCTCCATGCCGACAGTGCCTGTCTCACATCCATGCCCACAGTGCCTGTCTCACATCCATGCCCACATTGCCTGCCTCACCTCCACGCCCACAGTGCCTGTCTCACCTCCATGCCCACCATAATGCCTGTCTCACCTCCATGCCCACCATAATGCCTGTCTCACCTCCATGCCCACCACAGTGCCTGTCTCACCTCCATGCCCACCACAGTACCTGTCTCACCTCCATGCCCACCACAGTGCCTGTCTCACCTCCACGCCCACAGTGCCAGTCTCACCTCCATGCCCACCATAATGCCTGTCTCACCTCCACAGCCCTCTCCAGCCTCTCTCTCTTCACTCCTCTCCTCTGTATTATCACCGCCAGGCCGCCCTGGTCCTCCTCCTCCTCCTCGGACTCGGAGTCCCGCTCGGATCCGCTGTAGGTCACCTCTATGTCGGCCGGCGAGCCGCCGAAGTCCCGCTGCTGCTGCTGCTGCCGGTTCTCCGCCGGTCCGCCGGCCGCAGCCTGGCCGCTCATCCCTCACCCTGACCCGGGGAGGAGGAGGCAGGCTGCCCGCTGCTCCGGGTAAACAGCTCCTTGTCGATGGACTCACAGAGGACTGATCAGCAACTACTGATCATTGATTGGAATTAATTAATTAATTAGCAACAAGCTGCGCTGCACAGACACTCCGTTTAAAGGCACTGTTGTTGTTGGAATAATAAGCTAGCCCGTTAGCCGCTAGATGCTAACTGAACACAACAAAGACACACGTGTGTGTGTGTGTGTGTGTGTGTGTGTGTGTGTGTGCGTGCGTGCGTGCGTGCGTGGCATCGGTGCATTATTTTTCCTTGGTTGATGTTTTTAAGGCATCCATTTTAACGCGAGAGTCACTGTGACGTCATGTCCGTGCTGCACCGTTCTCTCCGCCAGAGGGCGCTGCCGCTCCTTCTCCTGCCTCAGAAGCTGCATTTACAAAATTGCTGTAGTAGCCCATCCAACTGTACTGTCCCCATTTTCAACTGTTTTTATTGCATTGCACTTGCTTCGGCTGTAAACGTTTGTTTTACAATGTAAACGTTTGTTTTACAATGTAAACGTTTGTTTTACAATGTAAACGTTTGTTTTCTCATGCCAATAAGGCTCATTTGAATTGAATTGATTAAGGTATTGGTGTTTTGAGTGAGTTTTGTAAAAATGATGTTTAAACGGAAACCTATATTTATAAGTTGAGGTGAAATTCATTGTTTCAAAGTGAAGTCAATGGGATACAAATACATTTATTTTAGCTTTGGTTGTTGTTTTGTTTTTTTGTTTTTTTAATGCTGTTATTAATTATTAATTAATACAACTATTTAACCAATATTGTACTCATTCATTTACTCACTTACCCTAACCCTTTCCTTTCTGGACTAGAATATATTTCTCTTTCAACATTTCTTAATAGTTTTTTGACAAAATGATATTATGTGCACACACATACACACACACACACACACACACACACACACACACACACACACACACACACACACACACACACACACACATACACATACACATACACATGTGTCACATACACACACACACACACACACACACACACACACACACACACACACACACACACACAACATAGGCCTACACACAAAAATGAAATTACACAACAAGACAGCAACCAACAATTGTTTCAGTATTTGCAGTATTTCTTTTCTTTTCTTTTCTTTTCTTTTCTTTTCTTTTCTTTATTATTTTCTTGCTCTTGTGCCTTTATAGAGCGTTGCAGTCCCGCCCCCTACCACCAGGGCCCAGTAAATGATTCCCCGTTCATTTTCCTCATAGACTTTTCAAAAAGTATGTATTTAAAGACCTTTTAAGCGTCGTACGAAGACAACTAGAGTTGTGACAAATCATGACAACAAACACAATGTTTTGGGCCGAACAAAGAATTAGAAAGAAGAAAAAAAACGACAGGTTACAACACTTATTTTGTTGATTTTCTTCTTTGTAATTATTTGTTTGGTCCAAATTATTGTGTTTATTGTCATGATTTGTCACAACTCGAGTTGGCTTTGTCCGCGACGTAACCGTAATTTAAATAAATACTTTTTGAAATGTCTACTGGGAAACTGCATTAGGAATCATTTCCTGGGCCTGGCGTCGTCATGACAGGGGGGCGGGACTGGGCCTGGCGTCGGTCATGACAGGGGGGGCGGGACTGGGCCTGGCGTCGTCATGACAGGGGGGCGGGACTGGGCCTGGCGTCGTCATGACAGGGGGGCGGGACTGGGCCTGGCGTCGTCATGACAGGGGGGCGGGACTGGGCCTGGCGTCGGTCATGACAGGGGGGCGGGACTGGGCCTGGCGTCGTCATGACAGGGGGGCGGGACTGGGCCTGGCGTCGTCATGACAGGGGGGCGGGACTGGGCCTGGCGTCGGTCATGACAGGGGGGCGGGACTGGGCCTGGCGTCGTCATGACAGGGGGGCGGGACTGGGCCTGGCGTCGTCATGACAGGGGGGCGGGACTGGGCCTGGCGTCGACATGACAGGGGGGCGGGACTGGGCCTGGCGTCGGTCATGACAGGGGGGCGGGACTGGGCCTGGCGTCGGTCATGACAGGGGGCGGGACTGGGCCTGGCGTCGTCATGACAGGGGGCGGGACTGGGCCTGGCGTCGGTCATGACAGGGGGGCGGGACTGGGCCTGGCGTCGTCATGACAGGGGGGGCGGGACTGGGCCTGGCGTCGTCATGACAGGGGGGCGGGACTGGGCCTGGCGTCGTCATGACAGGGGGGCGGGACTGGGCCTGGCGTCGGTCATGACAGGGGGGCGGGACTGGGCCTGGCGTCGTCATGACAGGGGGGCGGGACTGGGCCTGGCGTCGTCATGACAGGGGGGCGGGACTGGGCCTGGCGTCGTCATGACAGGGGGGCGGGACTGGGCCTGGCGTCGGTCATGACAGGGGGGCGGGACTGGGCCTGGCGTCGGTCATGACAGGGGGCGGGACTGGGCCTGGCGTCGTCATGACAGGGGGCGGGACTGGGCCTGGCGTCGGTCATGACAGGGGGGCGGGACTGGGCCTGGCGTCGTCATGACAGGGGGGGCGGGACTGGGCCTGGCGTCGTCATGACAGGGGGGCGGGACTGGGCCTGGCGTCGTCATGACAGGGGGGCGGGACTGGGCCTGGCGTCGTCATGACAGGGGGGCGGGACTGGGCCTGGCGTCGGTCATGACAGGGGGGCGGGACTGGGCCTGGCGTCGTCATGACAGGGGGGCGGGACTGGGCCTGGCGTCGTCATGACAGGGGGGCGGGACTGGGCCTGGCGTCGGTCATGACAGGGGGGCGGGACTGGGCCTGGCGTCGTCATGACAGGGGGGCGGGACTGGGCCTGGCGTCGTCATGACAGGGGGGGCGGGACTGGGCCTGGCGTCGACATGACAGGGGGGCGGGACTGGGCCTGGCGTCGGTCATGACAGGGGGGCGGGACTGGGCCTGGCGTCGGTCATGACAGGGGGCGGGACTGGGCCTGGCGTCGTCATGACAGGGGGCGGGACTGGGCCTGGCGTCGGTCATGACAGGGGGGCGGGACTGGGCCTGGCGTCGTCATGACAGGGGGGGCGGGACTGGGCCTGGCGTCGTCATGACAGGGGGGCGGGACTGGGCCTGGCGTCGTCATGACAGGGGGGCGGGACTGGGCCTGGCGTCGGTCATGACAGGGGGGCGGGACTGGGCCTGGCGTCGTCATGACAGGGGGGCGGGACTGGGCCTGGCGTCGTCATGACAGGGGGGCGGGACTGGGCCTGGCGTCGTCATGACAGGGGGGCGGGACTGGGCCTGGCGTCGGTCATGACAGGGGGGCGGGACTGGGCCTGGCGTCGGTCATGACAGGGGGCGGGACTGGGCCTGGCGTCGTCATGACAGGGGGCGGGACTGGGCCTGGCGTCGGTCATGACAGGGGGGCGGGACTGGGCCTGGCGTCGTCATGACAGGGGGGGCGGGACTGGGCCTGGCGTCGTCATGACAGGGGGGCGGGACTGGGCCTGGCGTCGTCATGACAGGGGGGCGGGACTGGGCCTGGCGTCGTCATGACAGGGGGGCGGGACTGGGCCTGGCGTCGGTCATGACAGGGGGGCGGGACTGGGCCTGGCGTCGTCATGACAGGGGGGCGGGACTGGGCCTGGCGTCATCATGACAGGGGGGCGGGACTGGGCCTGGCGTCGTCATGACAGGGGGGCGGGACTGGGCCTGGCGTCGTCATGACAGGGGGGCGGGACTGGGCCTGGCGTCATCATGACAGGGGGGCGGGACTGGGCCTGGCGTCGTCATGACAGGGGGGCGGGACTGGGTCTGGCGTCGTCATGACAGGGGGGCGGGACTGCGACGCTCTTTAGATAGGCCTAGTTACAGTGAAGACCGACAGGAAAGAGGGAGAGACGCAGCAATGGTCGTCATGAACGGGACTTGAACACGCGACGCGCTATCAGGCCAGAGCTGATATGTGGCATGTGCCTGGACCGCTAGGCCACCGGTCACCCAATGAGTTTCAATACTAATATCGGTCAGTAAAACCAAAATGTCTGAATATCTGATTCAAAGATTTAAGAGTTTCTCACAATAAAGTTTTTTTTTCTTCTTCTTCTTCTCCCACAAAGTGAAATATTAAGCTGCCATTTATACATCGTGGCATCTCAGAAAGAGCCGTCACGCATCCACCATTCTCCACATCCACAAAAGTTGAATTTGTATCATATTTTAGGGGGCCAGATTACATATTACATATACCAGATTACATACATTAGTAATGTATGTAACCAGATGTCCCTCTTTGCGTGGGACAGTCCCTCATTTCCAAGACTTTCCAGGCGTCCCACAAATTGAGACCCTGTCAGGCATCAGTGTTCAAATGCCCTAATAGTTTAGTCCCCTAATAGTTGGCCTTCTGTTGTAAAGCTCTCTCATTGTCTCTTCCTGCAAGATGTGTTTTTAAGCCTGTTAAAATAGCATAAAAATAAAAATAAAGCATGATTTTAAAACAAAATGTGAGACACCAGAGGAGTTTATAAATGATAGCCAATAAGCCTATGGTCAAATATGACATCAAGGCATTTAACTGGTTTATGGCCAGTGACGTAATTGACGTAATGAAATCAATAAATCCCTTATGGCCACTGACGTAATTGACGTAATCGATTGATTCCCAATAATCGGGAGCTTATTGTCGCAAAATTTAGCATTTTTTAGCTAATTTGGCTAACGGCCGATGTAATCTTCCTAAAACCGGCCGAAAATCCGCGTGTGCACGGTCGATCGCGCACGCGCGTGATCGCGCATGCATCGCTGCGTAAAATGCGATGTTTTGGGCTTGATTAGAGCTTAATTTGACTTAGTTATGAAAATTACGATGATAGCTTAGCATTCCGGACATCTTTCATTGTGGCACACTAGCAAAGCTACTGCCGGATATTTTGATCCTAACCGGATGTGGTCATCGTTCACTCGCTCCTTTTGGTCAGAATCGGCAAAATGGTGACGTTACCGCCACCATCAGGACTGATTGTCCCAATACTATGGTCTTGCCCCGTCAGAATGAGATATAGTGTGTATATCGCGGATTTTTCTATTGGCATTAAAAAGACAAATTAAACATTTGAAAAATGCTGGCTGAAGAATCAATCCACTGTTAATTAGGCTTGGCCACAAGAGGGCAACTCAAGCAGTAAGTTGCTAACCCGGTACTCCAGTATCGCTTGTGTGAGCACAGTCAAGACTTCTGTCCCTCAAATGAACAGTTTGGATCTGGTCACCCATACATTACACATACCCACCTCAAACTGGGGTTATTCATGATTCTGAACCCATTCCAAGCATTAGTTTTCCTCGAAAAAACACTCCTTGGGCTATAGACGGCCATAGCCTGTCATCACAAATGTGATGAGGTCATCACAAATGTGATGAGGTCATCACAAATGTGATGAGGTCAAGTGGCTAAGGCCTAAGTTAAGCCCAAGGAGTGTTTTTTTGTGCAAAACTAATGCTTGGAATGGGTTCAGGTCGTTCCCTGATGTCATCGCTAGGGACACATGCATCAGTAAAGCAGGAACTGGGGATGGCGATGAAGGACCGGGAAGTCTGGCGTGGCGTTGTGACATCCATGATCTTGACCGCGGTCGAAAAATGTTGATAAAACCATCATGAAAATTAAAAAACAAAAAAACCTTAATGGTACCCCAACTTTCAACCCCTGAATTTACCACGATCCACTAATTATTTCATTGACATTTTTTAATGTGTTATTTGGATGACCCGAAGGATCATAAAATAATGTGTTATTTGGATGACCCGAAGGATCATAAAATAATGTGTTATTTGGATGACCCGAAGGATCATAAAAAAAACCTTGAACGATTTGCTATTGCAATTTATTTTGGTTCAAACCTATAGATTGACTGACCTATAGGTAGTCTTCATCTGATAAAGGTCAAAGTAGTCTACTTCATCATTTCTCTGCCTGTGGTTCCTTTTTGATATGATGTTCTCCATCTTGCCTTATCCCTTATCCCTAAACGTATTTGCCATTTTTTACTATTTTGAAAAACATTTTAAAATAGTTCAACTAGCCGATCTACATGGAGACATTGTGAGCTTGTAGATTTAGCTCTTTGAACTATTTTAAAAGGGTTTTTAAAATAGTAAAAAATTGCAAATTAGTGTAGGGATAAGGGTTAAGGGGTGGCGCAAGATATATAGATTTAGCTCTTTGAACTATTTTAAAAGGGTTTTTAAAATAGTAAAAAATTGCAAATTAGTGTAGGGATAAGGGTTAAGGGGTGGCGCAAGATATATCTAATGATCTGCTGCGGGTCAAAGGTCAACTAATAGAGAATGTAATGTTGTTTAATACATTGTAATGATCTGCTGCGGGTCAAAGGTCAACTAATAGAGAATGTAATGTTGTTTAATACATTGTAATGATCTGCTGCGGGTCAAAGGTCAACTAATAGAGAATGTAATGTTGTTTAATACATTGTAATTATCTGCTGCGGGTTGAGGTTAGTTGTGTTAACTACGGTGAAGTTGTGTGTATAATTATTTGGTCAAATATTTGTAAGACAAGACAAAGGAGAGGCATTGATTATCAAAGAGATTTATTGAAGCTTGAAAAATACTAGGAATACTTAATTTGACTAAATAAAATTCTTATTTTTCATTGTGTAATATAAATTTAACAAAGATATACGCTATCATATAAAATAAATTGAGAATTAACATATACGTTATCATATAAAATATACTGAGAATAAACATATACGTTATCATATAAAATATATTGAGAATAAACATATACGTTATCATATAAAATATATTGAGAATAAATATATGGTTCATTTTGGGAGCAACAGCAAATTATTTACAACCTTAGCCTTTTTTTTACTTCCTAACGAGATAAATGTAAATAAACACAAACATGCATTTGATTATATATAAACCTTACAAAATAAACACATACAAAAGTATTGGCTAGTATGACTCACAGCATTGTAATGTATAATAAAACATCTTAAAATGAATAGTGAAATGATTCAAATTGTTGAACGCATTCTGTTCTTAGTGGTTGCAGTAGACAGGGCAGCGCATACGTTGGTCAGAGTCAGACCAGAGAGTGACGACACTATGGACCACATGCAGACCGTGGCCATCTTACCATATAGCCTAAGTTAATGGCAAGGTGCAACTTCCCATTGTCAGCCCATTCTTCCAAACAGAACAGTCCTATCTGATTGTATTACACAACGTCAAACTCACCAACATTGCAGCTGTACGACAAGCTTGAATTATTCTCGTTCTATCCTCAAAGTGTTTGTTTCATAAAACAAGAGACATGTTATGAGTCACTTTGTGTCCTTGCAGGTGATTATTTTTCGAAGTGTTGCAGTTTGGAAGTGCTCGTTAGATATCACTCAACTGCCCTGCGTAGCACCTGTTTTGACACATAATGCAGGAGAACGTTGCTTAACTGAAAACGAGTGCTTCCAAACTCTGATGGCAAAGATGGCCGCGGTCTGCAAATGGTCAATAGCGAGAGTGGCGACACTAGCGTTGACTCCCATTGTAACAATGGAATGAGGAAGTGCTCATTCTATCTCAATGGGATAGTTCCAATGTTTGGAACTATAGCCCATAGCCATAGCACCCCGCTTTGTCTCAATGGGATAGTTCCAATGTTTGGAACTAGCACCCCGCTTTGTCTCAATGGGATAGTTCCAATGTGTGGAACTATAGCCCCTAGCACCCAGGGCCGGTTCTAGGGGGGGGGGCAGGGGTGGGCAAACGTGCGTCCTGCCCACCCAATGTGGGTTTGACACCCCACCCGCGCCGGCGGAGTCGCCCCCCGTTACAATTCTGTCTGCCCACCTGAGTGGGGCTGGCTAAATCCGGCCCTGATAGCACCCTGCTTTGTCTCAATGGGATAGTTCCAATGTTTGGAACTATAGCCCATAGCACCCTGCTTTGTCTCAATGGGATAGTTCCAATGTAACTCTGGGGGCGTACAAATGGAACCAAATGGACCCATACGGGTGGTCTTACGCGTCCATTTGTACACTCTGAAAAGTCATGGGGGTCCTTGAAAATAAAAGGTTTTGAGAACCAATACCAGTGGACTCCCTAATGTGCCAATCCATAGTGTCGAGAGTCAAATCAGTGTGATATTCTGAAGAAAACCTTCAGGCTCTTACGATCAAAATAAGAACATTAGAAACAGAATGGTGTAAAAATACAATCTAAACATATGCCATGAACACATGTGTCCGTCTATGGCAGTGGTTTTCAACCAGTGGTCCGGGGACCACCAGTGGTCCTTGAGGGGGTTCCAGGTGGTCCCCATGCAGCTAAATGATGGAGAGTTGGTAACCAAATGGATCCTTATAGATCTTTAACTCTTGAGTGTACAGGTCCATTTGGTTTCATTTTACGCTCTCAAGAGTTCATTTTTTGTTAAACATCTGCATTACTTCATTTTACAAGAAGTCTACACAATTAGAGAATGTAGAACAATTGTTATCTGTTATCTCTCCTATGCTACCAACATCAACTTGGAAAGAATTGTGGACAAAATCTGATCCAACAACAACAAAATATTCTTTGGTTTTGGGTCTGAGAGGCTAAATGTCATCAGATGGTGGTCCGTGGCTCGGATGGGTCTGAGAGGCTAAATGTCATCACATGGTGGTCCGTGGCTCAGATGGGTCTGAGAGGCTAAATGTCATCACATGGTGGTCTGTGGCTCAGATGGGTCTGAGAGGCTAAATGTCATCACATGGTGGTCTGTGGCTCAGATGGGTCTGAGAGGCTAAATGTCATCACATGGTGGTCTGTGGCTCAGATGGGTCTGAGAGGCTAAATGTCATCACATGGTGGTCCGTGGCTCAGATGGGTCTGAGAGGCTAAATGTCATCACATGGTGGTCTGTGGCTCAAATGGGTCTGAGAGGCTAAATGTCATCAGATGGTGGTCCGTGGCTCAGATGGGTCTGAGAGGCTAAATGTCATCACATGGTGGTCCGTGGCTCAAATGGGTCTGAGAGGCTAAATGTCCTTGATATGAAAAAGGTTGAAAACCACTGGTGGTCAGATGGTCTGTGGTCAGATGGTCTGTGGTCAGATGGTCTGTGGTCAGATGGTCTGTGGTCAGATGGTCTGTGGTCAGATGGTCTGTGGTCAGATACGTTTGACCTAAACGTGCAGTATGTAAATTATATCCTCTTATATAATAACCTGTGTGCGACACACCTTTCGGTAGGCCTTCTGTTAGTGTTTAGTTGGGCTGGGACTTTAACTCATCTATTGGGCGGCTGTGGCTCAGGAGGTAGAGCAGGTTCGAATCCCGGCTCCTCCTCCTGTGGAAGTGTCCTTGGGCAAGACACTGAACCCCACACTGCCTCCAATGAGACACTGAACCCCACACTGCCTCCAATGAGACACTGAACCCCACCCTGCCTCCAATGAGACACTGAACCCCACCCTGCCTCCAATGAGACACTGAACACCACCCTGCCTCCAATGAGAGACTGAACCCCACCCTGTCTCCAATGAGACACTGAACCCCACCCTGCCTCCAATGAGACACTGAACCCCACCCTGCCTCAAATGAGACACTGAACCCCACACTGCCTCCAATGAGACACTGAACCCCACACTGCCTCCAATGAGACACTGAACCCCACACTGTCTCCAATGAGACACTGAACCCCACACTGCCTCCAATGAGACCCTGAACCCTACACTGCCTCCAATGAGACACTGAACTCCACCCTGCCTCCAATGAGACCCTGAACCCTACACTGCCTCCAATGAGACACTGAACCCCACCCTGCCTCCAATGAGACACTGAACCCCACCCTGCCTCCAATGAGACACTGAACACCACCCTGCCTCCAATGAGAGACTGAACCCCACCCTGTCTCCAATGAGACACTGAACCCCACCCTGCCTCCAATGAGACACTGAACCCCACCCTGCCTCAAATGAGACACTGAACCCCACACTGCCTCCAATGAGACACTGAACCCCACACTGCCTCCAATGAGACACTGAACCCCACACTGTCTCCAATGAGACACTGAACCCCACACTGCCTCCAATGAGACACTGAACCCCACACTGCCTCCAATGAGACACTGAACCCCACACTGTCTCCAATGAGACACTGAACCCCACACTGCCTCCAATGAGACACTGAACCCCACACTGCCTCCAATGAGACACTGAACCCCACACTGTCTCCAATGAGACACTGAACCCCACCCTGCCTCCAATGAGACCCTGAACCCTACACTGCCTCCAATGAGACACTGAACCCCACACTGCCTCCAATGAGACACTGAACCCCACCCTGCCTCCAATGAGACCCTGAACCCTACACTGCCTCCAATGAGACACTGAACCCCACCCTGCCTCCAATGAGACACTGAACCCAACCCTGCCTCCAATGAGACACTGAACACCACCCTGCCTCCAATGAGAGACTGAACCCCACCCTGTCTCCAATGAGACACTGAACCCCACCCTGCCTCCAATGAGACACTGAACCCCACCCTGCCTCAAATGAGACACTGAACCCCACACTGCCTCCAATGAGACACTGAACCCCACACTGCCTCCAATGAGACACTGAACCCCACCCTGCCTCCAATGAGACACTGAACCCCACCCTGCCTCCAATGAGACACTGAACCCCACCCTGCCTCCAATGAGACCCTGAACCCCACCCTGCCTCCAATGAGACACTGAACCCCACCCTGCCTCCAATGAGACACTGAACCCCACCCTGCCTCCAATGAGACACTGAACCCCACCCTGCCTCCAATGAGACACTGAACCCCACCCTGCCTCCAATGAGACACTGAACCCCACACTGCCTCCAATGAGACACTGAACCCCACACTGCCTCCAATGAGACACTGAACCCCACACTGCCTCCAATGAGACACTGAACCCCACACTGCCTCCAGTGAGTCGGTCGGTGCATCACATGCTAGCCTCGCCACCGTTGGTGTGTGAATGTGGGAAGTGAGGACACTGGCGTCGACTGTTCGCCGCATCACCTCCCAATTCATGTATGAATGAATGGACCATTGTAAGGCGCTTTGAGCACTTGGAAAACGCTATACGAATTATAGTTAATTTTGATTAATAATTACAAAAAAAGAACATGACATTTTAATCGCGCTTAGTTTTTGCAGAGTTTCAGGCGTAGCGATCACACCGGTGCACCAACCAACCAACCAATCAGACGGAAAACTGTAGCGCACGCAATGGGCCAATCAGAGCGCTTTGCTTGGCCCAGTGGATGATGGGAAATTTAGATTTGAAAAACTCACTCGTACACCAAAATCAGTTTTCATTGCAAATTGAGATTGATGTGTGATTAAACATGCAATTATTTTCGATTAATTACTTACAAAGCCTCTAATTAATTAGATTAATATTTGTAATGGATCCCAGCCCTAGTGTTTATAGATCTGTTATATAGATCTATAGATAGATCTCTCAATCAGATCAGAGTATTTTAACCTCCTTGTTGTTTTAGATTTATAACATTTTAACCACTTTAACCATTATTTTACACTTTGGCTACTCTATGATATCAGATCTACAAGCTCATATCACGTCACTTCGTGCCAGACAGACAGACAGACAGGCAGACAGACAGACAGACAGACAGACAGACAGACAGACAGACAGACAGACAGACAGAGAGAGAGAGAGACATAGAGGGAGAGACAGACAGAGAAAGAGAGAGAGAGAGAGAGAGAGAGAGAGAGAGAGAGAGAGAGAGAGAGAGAGAGAGACATAGAGGGAGAGGGAGACAGGTGTGTCTCAGGTGAGTGTCAGGTGTGTTCAGGTGTGTCTCAGGTGAGTGTCAGGTGTGTCTCAGGTGAGTGTCAGGTGTGTTCAGGTGAGTCTCAGGTGAGTGTCAGGTGTGTCTCAGGTGAGTGTCAGGTGTGTCTCAGGTGTGTCTCTTCATGTGCAGTGCCAGGTGGTCTGAGCGAGAGAAGGCTCGTTGGCACAGCAGACACTCGTATGGTTTCTGTCCCGTGTGCTTCCTGTAGTGTCGCGTCAGCTCGTCTGAGCGGGCGAACTTCCAGCTGCAGCCTTCCCACGAGCACTGGTAGGGTTTCTCTCCTGATGGAAGAACAACATTCACACCATTAACAAAACTAGAAAAAGTGCCTGGTGTAATCTGATTCCTATAATAAAAATCACACCCGTGTGAACTGAGTGGTGTAATATAGCCTGTCTGACGTAATGAAATCATGTCTGACGTAATGAAATCTCACCCGGGTGAACAGGGTGAACATAGCAACCATGCTCATTTTTTCTGCACAGACTAACAAATCACACCCGGGTGAACAGGGTGAACATAGCAACCATGCTCATTTTTTCTGCACAGACTAACAAATCACACCCGGGTGAACAGGGTGAACATAGCAACCATGCTCATTTTTTCTGCACTAACAAAGCCAGTTGTAGGAGTGGTTTACACCACTCAAAAACAGAGAGGTGTGTTTGGGTGAGCGGTGAGTCTTTTACCACCGCGGCTCAGTGACGTCATGTTGTAGTTTTAGTAAAAACAGAGAGATGTGTTTGGGTGAGCTGTGAGTCTCTTACCACCGCGGGTCAGTGACGTCATGTTGTAGTTTTAGTAAAAACAGAGGTGTGTTTGGGTGAGCGGTGAGTCTCTTACCACCGCGGGTCAGTGACATCATGTTGTAGTTTTAGTAAAAACAGAGATGTGTTTGGGTGAGCGGTGAGTCTCTTATCACCGCGGCTCAGTGACGTCATGTTGTAGTTTTAGTAAAAACAGAGAGGTGTGTTTGGGTGAGCGGTGAGTCTCTTACCACCGCGGCTCAGTGACGTCATGTTGTAGTTTTAGTAAAAACAGAGAGATGTGTTTGGGTGAGCTGTGAGTCTCTTACCACCGCGGGTCAGTGACGTCATGTTGTAGTTTTAGTAAAAACAGAGGTGTGTTTGGGTGAGCGGTGAGTCTCTTACCACCGCGGGTCAGTGACATCATGTTGTAGTTTTAGTAAAAACAGAGATGTGTTTGGGTGAGCGGTGAGTCTCTTACCACCGCGGCTCAGTGACGTCATGTTGTAGTTTTAGTAAAAACAGAGAGATGTGTTTGGGTGAGCGGTGAGTCTCTTACCACCGCGGGTCAGTGACGTCATGTTGTAGTTTTAGTAAAAACAGAGATGTGTTTGGGTGAGCGGTGAGTCTCTTACCACCGCGGGTCAGTGACGTCATGTTGTAGTTTTAGTAAAAACAGAGATGTGTTTGGGTGAGCGGTGAGTCTCTTACCACCGCGGCTCAGTGACGTCATGTTGTAGTTTTAGTAAAAACAGAGAGATGTGTTTGGGTGAGCGGTGAGTCTCTTACCACCGCGGCTCAGTGACGTCATGTTGTAGTTTTAGTAAAAACAGAGAGATGTGTTTGGGTGAGCGGTGAGTCTCTTACCACCGCGGGTCAGTGACGTCATGTTGTAGTTTTAGTAAAAACAGAGATGTGTTTGGGTGAGCGGTGAGTCTCTTACCACCGCGGCTCAGTGACATCATGATAACATATGCGTGAGCCTGTAGAGTGGTTACCAGTCTTACCAGTGTGGGTGTGTAGGTGGGTGGGTGGGCCTTCAGTGTGTGGGTGTGTAGGTGGGTGGGTGGGCCTTCAGTGTGTGGGTGTGTAGGTGGGTGGGTGGGCCTTCAGTGTGTGGGTGTGTAGGTGGGTGGGTGGGCCTTCAGTGTGTGGGTGTGTAGGTGGGTGGGCCTTCAGGTCTTACCAGTGTGGGTGTGTAGGTGGGTGGGTGGGCCTTCAGTGTGTGGGTGTGTAGGTGGGTGGGTGGGCCTTCAGGTCTTACCAGTGTGGGTGTGTAGGTGGGTGGGTGGGCCTTCAGTGTGTGGGTGTGTAGGTGGGTGGGTGGGCCTTCAGGTCTTACCAGTGTGGGTGTGTAGGTGGCTGGGTGGGCCTTCAGGTCTTACCAGTGTGGGTGCGTAGGTGGGCCTTGAGGTGGGAGCTCTTGGTGTAGGTCTTGCTACATTCGGGGTAGTTACAGCGATGGATGGCTGCCCTCTTCTTCCCCGCCGCCCTCCGCCCGCGCCTCCCGCCCTGCTCCGCGGCCGTGGCGGGCGGCGGCGGCGGCGAGCCAGCTAGGAAGGCGTGCTGCTGCGACAGGGCGTACAGATGGTGGTGGTGGTGGTGACCGCCCGCCGCCTGGCCATGCTGATGGTGATGGCCGCCCGCCACCTGGCCGTGCTGATGGTGATGGCCGCCCGCCGCCTGGCCGTGCTGATGTGTGGCGTAGTCGCGGTGCAACAGGAGGCTGCCGTTGTGCTGATGACCAGCGTAGTTCTGGAGGTAACTGTAATGCCGAGCGTCGGCCGAGACGCTCAGAGACTGATGGACGAACCGCGGGTCGCCGGGGAAGCTCGCCATGGACGAGTGTTGTTGTTGTTGTTGAAGCTGAGGGTTAGGGTTAGGGTTAGGGTGTTGTTGTTGTTGAAGCTGAGGGAAATAACTGCTGAAGTCCCACGGCTTCATAGCCTTACTGAGGACGTCCGTGAGGGGGGGATAACCAGCCTTACTGAGGCTGTCTCTGTGGCCCTCCGTCAGGGGGCCCCCCTGGGGATAACCAGCCTTACTGTGGCCCTCCCTGTGGCCCCCCTGGGGATAACCAGCCTTACTGTGGCCCTCCCTGTGGCCCTCCTGGGGATAACCAGCCTTACTGTGGCTGTCCCTGTGGCCCTCCGTCAGGGGGCCCCCCTGGCGATAACCAGCCTTAGCGTGGCCCTCCCTGTGGCCCTCCTGGGGATAACCAGCCTTACTGTGGCCCTCCCTGTGGCCCTCCTGGGAATAACCAGCCTTACTGAGGCTGTCCCTGTGGCCCTCCGTCAGGGGGCCCCCCTGGCGATAACCAGCCTTAGCGTGGCCTTCAGTGCGGTGGTCCTGGGGGAAGCCAAACGGGTCCAGGTCATGCGTCCGCTGTGCGTCATGGAGGTCGGCGGCGTCGTAGAGCTGAGACGACGAGGTTTGGAACACGGGCGAAAGGAACTCCACCATGAGGCTGCTCATGTGAAGCTCCTCCTCCCGTCCCGATTGGTCCCTGAACGACGACACGCCTCCCTCGTCGACGACGACTCCATTTTGAGCGTCGTCGTCGTAGTCCACGGAGGGCGGGGTGATATCGGGCGACTGGCCGGTCGTCCAATCAGAGAGCAGGAAATCCAAGTCCCACGATTCCCCGCTGTCCTCGTCCTCATGGCGCTCGTCCACCTGTGGCGGCAGCTCCGCCGGGTTGCTAGGCAACAGGCCGGTCCGTTGGTGCTGCTCTGCGTTGCTAGGCAACAGGTCGGTCCGTTCTGTGTTGCTAGGCAACAGGTCGGTCCGTTCTGCGTTGCTAGGCAACAAGGCGGTCCGTTGGTTGTCCAGAACCAGAGAGTTACCCTCACACCTCCACACCTGCAGGAGGAAGAGATGATGAGTGGTGGAAAAACGACTCACATTTCAATTTTACTTAAACCGGTATAAGACCACGAAAAAGTTCACGAATAAGGTACGCCTTGGGCTTGGAACGCCTTGGGATCCCACAGGAGGAAGTCACTAATGTTGCTCTGGAGAGGGACGTGTGTAGCTCTCTGGTGGAGCTGTTGCCCCCGCGACCCGGCTACGGATAAGCGGTTGAAGATGGATGGATGGATGGATGGGTAAGACCACTTTGGTAGAGGTTTGGGTTGTGTGTGTTACCTTGTCATGATGTAACTACAAATGTGGACAAGAAATCTAAAATAATTGCTCCGGTGAAGAAATTGATAATTCAAAATATGCTCCTCATTGACTTACATTGTACGCTGAAACAGTCACTCTTTTAGTACGTAAACAAACACAAACAAATACCTAAAGGGACACTTCACCCTTTTTGCAAAATAATATATGTTAATGACGTTTAGAAGATTTAGAACACTTTCCTGGGGGTCTTTATGTGTGTAATATGTGGGTTTAGATATTGTAGATGTTAGCAGTGAGCCCAGTGTCTCTGATGTCATGGACACTGGGCTCACTTACTTCCTGGACTACATGGAGTGCATGTGTTTGGTCCGACGAGTCATTGGTCCGAAACACAACCCACCTCAAACCCTAACCTAACCATAACCGCAAGCACGGGAGCAGGCGCTAGTCCGAGGTGCGGACGCATGTCGAACCAATGCTCCGTCGGACCATAGTATGCCTCCCGACTACATGTTGTCTCAGTAAGACAGCCCTCCCCCTATCCACAAGGAGTAGCAGTGCACCAAAGCATTATGGGAATTGTAGTCCAGGAAGGAAGTGATCCCAGTGTCGATGACATCAGAGACACTGGGCTCACTGCTAAATATCTAAACCCACATATTACACACATAAAGACCCCCAGGAAAGTGTTCTAAATCTTCTAAACGTCATTAACATATATTATTTTGCAAAAAGGGTGAAGTGTGAAGTGGTTGATGTATATTATTGTGTAATATAAATCTAAATATACAAAGTAACTAATAACGTTTTCAAACAAATATAGTGGAGTAAAAAGTACAGTAGTTAAAGGACCACTTCACCACTTTTCCTATCTTCATATAATTGGTCCTCACTAATGTTCATGATAAAATTAAATGGCACCATTTTTTCTACTCTGTCTGTGTCTCATATGAGGGCTGTGGGCGGTTCAGAAACCAGTCTGTGTCTCATAGGAGGGCTGTGGGCGGTTCAGAAACCAGTCTGTGTCTCATAGGAGGCCTGTGGGCGGTTCCGAAACCAGTCTGTGTCTCATAGGAGGGCTGTGGGCGGTTCAGAAACCAGTCTGTGTCTCATAGGAGGGCTGTGGGCGGTTCAGAAACCAGTCTGTGTCCCATAGGAGGGCTGTGGGCGGTTCATAAACCAGTCTGTGTCTCATAGGAGGGCTGTGGGCGGTTCAGAAACCAGTCTGTCTCACATAGGAGGGCTGTGGGCAGTTCAGAAACCAGTCGAGGGCTGTGGGCGGTTCATAAACCAGTCTGTGTCTCATAGGAGGGCTGTGGGCGGTTCAGAAACCAGTCTGTGTCCCATAGGAGGGCTGTGGGCGGTTCAGAAACCAGTCTGTGTCTGTGGGCGGTTCAGCAATCAGTCTGTGTCTCATAGGAGGGCTGTGGGCGGTTCAGAAACCAGTCTGTGTCTCATAGGAGGGCTGTGGGTGGTTCAGAAACCAGTCTGTGTCTCATAAGAGGCCTGTGGGCGGTTCAGAAACCAGTCTGTCTCACATAGGAGGGCTGTGGGCAGTTTAGAAACCAGTCGAGGGCTGTGGGCGGTTCAGAAACCAGTCTGTCTCATAGGAGGGCTGTGGGCGGTTCAGAAACCAGTCTGTGTCTCATAGGAGGGCTGTGGACGGTTCAGAAACCAGTCTGTCTCCCATAGGAGGGCTGTGGGCGGTTCAGAAACCAGTCTGTGTCTGGCTGTGGGCGGTTCAGAAACCAGTCTGTGTCTCATAGGAGGGCTGTGGGTGGTTCAGAAACCAGTCTGTGTCCCATAGGAGGGCTGTGGGCGGTTCAGAAACCAGTCTGTGTCTCATAGGAGGGCTGTGGGCGGTTCAGAAACCAGTCTGTGTCTCATAGGAGGGCTGTGGGTGGTTCAGAAACCAGTCTGTGTCTCATAGGAGGGCTGTGGGTGGTTCAGAAACCAGTCTGTGTCTCATAGGAGGGCTGTGGGTGGTTCAGAAACCAGTCTGTGTGTCATAGGAGGGCTGTGGGTAGTTCAGAAACCAGTCTGTCTCCCATAGGAGGGCTGTGGGCAGTTCAGAAACCAGTCTGTGTCTCATAGGAGGGCTGTGGGCAGTTCAGAAACCAGTCTGTGTCTCATAGGAGGGCTGTGGGCGGTTCAGAAACCAGTCTGTGTCTGGCTGTGGGCGGTTCAGAAACCAGTCTGTGTCTCATAGGAGGGCTGTGGGCGGTTCAGAAACCAGTCTGTGTCTCATAGGAGGGCTGTGGGCGGTTCAGAAACCAGTCTGTGTCTCATAGGAGGGCTGTGGGCGGTTCAGAAACCAGTCTCTGTCTCATAGGAGGGCTGTGGGCGGTTCAGAAACCAGTCTGTCTCACATAGGAGGCCTGTGGGCAGTTCAGAAACCAGTCTGTGTCTCATAGGAGGGCTGTGGGCAGTTCGGAAACCAGTCTGTCTCACATAGGAGGCCTGTGGGCAGTTCAGAAACCAGTCTGTGTCTCATAGGAGGGCTGTGGGCGGTTCATAAACCAGTCTGTGTCTCATAGGAGGGCTGTGGGCGGTTCAGAAACCAGTCAGTGTCTCATAGGAGGGCTGTGGGCGGTTCATAAACCAGTCTGTGTCTCATAGGAGGGCTGTGGGCGGTTCAGAAACCAGTCTGTGTCTCATAGGAGGGCTGTGGGAAGTTCAGAAGCCAGTCTGTGTCTCATAGGAGGGCTGTTGGCAGTTCAGAAACCAGTCTGTGTCTGTGGGCAGTTCAGAAACCAGTCTGTGTCTCATAGGAGGGCTGTTGGCAGTTCAGAAACCAGTCTGTGTCTGTGGGCAGTTCAGAAACCAGTCTGTGTCTCATAGGAGGGCTGTGGGCAGTTCATAAACCAGTCTGTGTCTCATAGGAGGGCTGTGGGCAGTTCAGAAACCAGTCTGTCTCACATAGGACGCGCATGCAGGAGTCTGTCTCACATAGGACGCGCATGCAGGAGGACGCTGTGAGAACGCTGACAGTTTGACAGCTTGTGAGTACTTGGCTTGGCTCTCGTAAAACATTATGCCGTTTTACCACGTTTTCTCTGATGCTTAGTACCTTGGAAAGTTGATAAGGGTAACCTACAAATCAACTTATGTCTAAAGGGAAATCAAGCAATACGAGAGAGCCTAGAGTAACGCGGGGTGAGGCCCGCCGTCAGGAAGACAAGGAAAACAAAGCGGAGACAACAATGAGTCCAACTAAGGACATCGAGGAGATAAAGAAATCTCTCGATTTCATAACGGAGGAACTTTCTGCAGTGAGCAAACAGCAAAAGACCATAATGGAATTGGTTGAAGAAGTGAAGGCTCTGAAAACTGAAAACGCGGCGAAAGAAAACAGGATTGTATTCCTGGAAAGTAGAGTCTCGGACCTGGAGCAGTACACCAGGATAAATGACGTAATTATCACTGGGATTAAAATCAAGCCCAGGTCATATGCGCGAGCTGTCACATCGGTAAACGGAGGTGAACAAAGTGAAATGGATGTTATTTCCACGGAGCAACAGGTGGCTGCGTTTCTACGGTCCAAGGACATCGAGCTGGACTGTGCCAACATCGAGGCATGCCACCCACTGCCCAAGAAGAACACCATTGCCAGTGACAACCCGGCCCCGCCGGCCGTAATACTGAGGTTTGTCAACAGAAAATTCAAGACAGCTCTGCTGAAGCAAAGATCAAAGTTAGCGGAAACCAATGTCTACTTCAACGAGCACCTATCCAAACAGAATGCGGAGATAGCCATGAAAGCACGTCACCTCAAGAAGCAGAAAAAAATACAACAAACGTGGACTGCAAACTGTAAGAAATTTATTAAACTCAACGGAGACCCTGAGGAAGCCAAAGTGATCTGCATCAAAAACATCGCGGATCTGGGCAAGTACCAATGATGGCCACCGGACAAGGTAAAATAAAACAAACCACTACCATGACAACATCCAAGAATCACTCTAATACAGGGGACAATAATGTCATACCAGAAAGGATAAGGGAACATGATCATCTCGAACTTAAACCGTTTGAATACACTGATCACAGTATGCTGGACTTGGAACAGGAAATAGACCCGGACAATAACTTCTTCTCATCCATAAATAACAATTGCTGCTACTATACAGATCATCAATATAACCAGAGCATTAAATCGGAGGGAAAGTTATCCATTATTCACTTCAACAGCAGAAGTTTATATGCAAATTTCATGAACATTAAGAACTATTTACAAACTTTTGCTCAGCCATTCGACATAATAGCATTAACTGAAACTTGGATCAACTCTGTAAGAGGTATTGACTTTGAATTGGATGGATATGAATTCATGTATAACAATAGGCAAAACAAGGGCCATGGGGGAGTTGCTATATATGTTCATAAATCTTTAAACTTCAGGATTGTAGATGAAATGACAACTGTGGTTGATAATTTATTGGAATGCTTAACAATTGAAATCTGCAATGAAAAAAACAAAAACATGGTCATTAGCTGTATATATAGGGCACCTGACACTAGCATCGAAATGTTCAGTGAGTGGATGGAAAGTATGTTCTCAAAAATAACTAACAAAACTATGTTTCTTACCGGAGATTGGAATATTGACATTTTGAATCCACATAACCAAAATAACATCAATGAATTTATAGATTTAATGTACAGCATGAGCCTATTTCCCAAAATCACCAGACCCAGCAGACTTACATCACACAGTGCAACTCTTATTGACAATATATTTACCAATGAAATAGAAAACAACACAATAAGCGGATTATTAATCAATGACATAAGTGACCATCTACCAGTGTTTATTGTATATGACAAAAATTATAGGAAAAAGCTTGATAGGCAAAGTATATACAGACGAACAAGATCGGAGGAATCTATACATTTGCTAAAAAATCAATTACTAGGGCTGAACTGGGATGCATTATACAGTGAAAAAAATGTTGATGCTGCTTATGAGTCATTTCTACAAACCTTTTGTTCTTTATATGACAAGTTTTGTCCAATTAAAAAATATTCCAGGAAATTAAAATTTGACAACTGTCCATGGATCACGAAAGGACTACAAAATGCCTGTAAAAAGAAAAACACACTTTACAGAGAATTCATAAAACGGAGAACTAAAGAGGCTGAACTTAAATATAAAATATATAAAAATAAACTAACTAATATTATGCGGGAAAGTAAGAAAGACTACTATAAAAGGAGATTAGAAGTTAACAAGCATAATATTAAAGAAATATGGAATATATTGAACAATGTTATAAGAAATGGCTCTAGACATAATAATATACCTACATATTTTATTGATAAGGATATTGAAAATTATAACATGGATGAAGTGGCAAATAGTTTGAATGATTTTTTTGTAAATATAGGACCTGACCTTGCAAGCCAAATCCCTGATCCAGGGTCTCATGGGGAACATTTACCAGAGAGAAATCCCTACTCAATGTTCCTTACCTCAGTAGCTGAAAATGAAATTCTGGACATTGTTAAAAAAAGTAAGAATAAAAAGTCTACTGACTTCAATGACATAGACATGACAATTGTTAAACAGGTAATTGAAGGCATATCTAAACCACTGACATTCATTTGCAATCTTTCTTTTCAAACAGGGTCATTTCCAAATACAATGAAAATAGCCAAGGTCATTCCGTTGTACAAAACTGGGAACAAGCATCACTTCACAAATTATAGGCCGGTCTCATTACTACCACAATTCTCAAAAATACTAGAAAAACTCTTCAATAAAAGACTGGAATCATTCTTAGAGAAAAACAACATACTTGCAGAAAATCAATATGGGTTCAGATCAAAAAGATCAACATCAATGGCAATTATTGAGGCAATTGAAGAGATTACTAATGCTATTGACAAAAGGAAATATGCAATTGGAGTATTTATTGATTTAAAAAAGGCATTTGACACAATCAACCATGACATTTTAATTAAAAAACTGGAAAGATATGGATTAAGGGGAGTTGTGCTTGATTGGGTCAAAAGCTATTTAAATGGGAGACAGCAGTTTGTGAAACTGGGTGATTGTTCCTCTTCATGTTTGGACATTACTTGTGGTGTACCCCAGGGGTCAGTATTGGGTCCACAATTCTTTATTCTGTACATAAATGATATGTGTGAAGTTTCCAGTTTATTACAGTTTGTGCTTTTTGCGGATGACACAAATATTTTTTGCTCGGGAGATAACTTAATTCAATTACAGGAGGATTTAAATACAGAAATGAATAAATTAAAATTATGGTTTGACAGAAACAGGTTATCATTAAACGTGAAAAAGACAAAAATAATGTTATTTGGCAATAACATGACAAACACACAAGTAAAGGTAAAAATTGATGGGATTGAAATTGAAAGAGTTAAGGAAATAAAATTTCTGGGGGTAACCATCGACGAAAAGATTAACTGGAAGGCACATATAAAACATGTACAGAACAAGGTATCAAGAAGTATTGCAGTTATCAATAAAGCTAGGAAGGTATTGGACCAGAATTCACTCCACACATTATATTGCTCCTTAGTCCTGCCCTATTTGCAGTACTGTGTAGAGGTTTGGGGAAATAACTACAAGACATCTTTGGGTCCAGTAATAACCCTTCAAAAAAGAGCAATACGAATAATACACAATGTGGGTTATCAGGAGCATACTAACAAGCTTTTTTTAGAGTCAAAACTTCTCAAATTTATCAACATTGTAGACTATCAAACAGCACAAATAATGTACAAAGCCAACAATATGTTACTGCCAGGTAACATTCAAAAACTATTTAGAGACCAGGAGGGGGATTATAATTTAAGGGGAAAATCAAATCACAACTTTAAAGTTCAATTTAGGCGTACAACCAAAAAAAGTTTTTGTATTTCAAATTCTGGCGTGAGGTTATGGAATGGTTTCACGGTGGAGTTAAAAATAAGTGCAAACATGAAAATGTTTAAACTTAATCTCAAGGACATGATTTTAATGAGCTACAGGGATGAAGAAGGTGTAGGTTTTCACTAGGTGTGTGTGTGCGCGTGTGGGGGGGGGGGGGGGGGGGGGGCGGGGGTGTTTGTGTGTTTGTGTATGATTATGTATATGATTAATGATGCTTGGTGATGATGGAAAGGGGGTGGGAGCAATAAGCTTTGCTTCTTCTCACTCCTTTTGAATTTGCTTTTTTTATTATTTTGTACTTATTCTGTCGTTTCTGTTTATATTGTTTTAAATTGCTTATTCAAATAAAGATTTCAATCAATCAATAGGAGGGCTGGGGGCAGTTCAGAAACCAGTCTGTGTCTCATAGGAGGGCTGTGGGCAGTTCAGAAACCAGTCTGTCTCACATAGGAGGGCTGTGGGCAGTTCAGAAACCAGTCTGTGTCTCATAGGAGGGCTGTGGGCGGTTCAGAAACCAGTCTGTGTCTGTGGGCAGTTCAGAAACCAGTCTGTGTCTGTGGGCAGTTCAGAAACCAGTCTGTGTCTCATAGGAGGGCTGTGGGCAGTTCATAAACCAGTCTGTGTCTCATAGGAGGGCTGGGGGCAGTTCAGAAACCAGTCTGTGTCTCATAGGAGGGCTGTGGGCAGTTCAGAAACCAGTCTGTCTCACATAGGAGGGCTGGGGGCAGTTCAGAAACCAGTCTGTGTCTCATAGGAGGGCTGGGGGCAGTTCAGAAACCAGTCTGTGTCTCATAGGAGGGCTGTGGGCAGTTCAGAAACTAGTCTGTGTCTCATAGGAGGGCTGTGGGCAGTTCAGAAACCCGTCCTCCAGTGACATCATCGATCGGGAATCCAAGATAATAGAAACTGCAGGCTTTCTATTCCTGAAAAGTTGCAATGCAGTAATGGAAGCCATCGTTCTCACGATAATACAAATCGAAATATTTTTGGGAAAAAAATAATTTTGTAACACTTGAATCCCATGTTTATAACATGGGAACATGGGACACTCATTCTCAATGAAATAGAGAATGAGTGTAATTTTGTGTTATACTGTCCTTTTTATGGTGCGGTTAGAGAAGTGTTGTTTAATAATATAAACTATGTTAATAATGGATATGAATGATGCACAACTTATTAACTGTTTATTTGAAAAAGACTTATTTAAATTGGCAAATTATCTAGAGAAAGCCTGTGACCTGAGGAAAAAGGCCATGTACAGCCAGTAAGAAATACGTATGCTAGTTACGGAGTTTTGTTTTATGTTTTGTTGTATTTGCATTTATGTTGTATGCGATCAGTAGTATAAGTAAAGAACTAAGTGTATAACTGTTTATTGTAATGTAGTATTGCGGTCTAGTCTAACTTGGCCTTGCATAGTCCCCAGTGAATAGGCAGGTTGCTATTCACTGGTAAGTTGGTAAGTGGTTTTTAAATATCAGAAGGTGTTGTAGGCTTGGATTTGACTAAAAAGCCCCCTTTTAAAACACACACACACACACACACACACACACACACACACACACACACACACACACACACACACACACACACACACACACACACACACACACACACACACACACACACACACACACACACACACACACACACACACACACACACACACACACACACACAGTGTGTGCGTCTCCAGGCACAAATCAGCTTTTTTCCAAAGGGGGCACATTCAAACCCCTCCTATGTATAACAAATTGTCGCCTATTAACAAAGAGATGCTTGAAAAAGGCTACAAGTAGGAAATAATTATGCTGCAGCACCAACAACAAACCAAGAAATACAAATATGTTGAGCATTATAATGTCTTCTGCATGCATATATTATAGGCTACCTTGTATTTCTATTAACTATTCAATTAATTTGAACATGTATATATTTACAATAATCATAGATTTAACATTTGTACAACATTAAAATATTGGTAGGGTAGGGTAGGGTATAGGGTACTACTGGCCAATCTGGACTGGAGGGGCACAAAATCAAATCTGGGGGGGCAATGCCCCCCAGTGCCCCCCTGTAGAGACGGCACTGAGTGTGAGTGACAGACAGACAGACAGGCAGACAGACAGGCAGACAGACAGACAGACAGACAGACAGACAGACAGACAGACAGACAGGCAGACAGACAGACAGACAGACAGACAGACAGACAGACAGACAGACAGACAGACAGACAGACAGACAGGCAGACAGACAGACAGACAGACAGACAGACAGACAGACAGACAGACAGACAGGCAGACAGACAGGCAGACAGACAGACAGGCAGACAGACAGACAGGCAGACAGGCAGACAGGCAGACAGACAGACAGGCAGACAGACAGACAGACAGACAGTACCTTCATATCGTCAGAGTGACAGGAAGTGTAGAAGGCAGTGATGGAGGGGAGCACGACCTCGGTGACAGCCATCGACCTCTGTGACCTCTGACCTCTGACCTCAGCCTCTTACAGTAGACAGACACTCCTTCATCACTGTGAACTATCATTCATAATTACATACAAAGCCACTCAGGGGACCGCACGACAACCAGCCAGGGGACCGCACGACAACCAGCCAGGGGACCGCACGACAACCAGCCAGGGGACCGCACGACAACCTGCCAGGGGACCGCACGACAACCTGCCAGGGGACCGCACGACAACCTGCCAGGGGACTGCACGACAACCTGCCAGGGGACCGCACGACAACCACCGAAGGACTCAAAGTAATGTCTTTATGTTTGTCTCCGTTCAGCCATTATCTCTCTCTCCCTCCCCACTATCTCTCCTCCCTCCCTCCCTCCCTCTCTCTCCCTCCCTCTCTCTCTCTCTCTCTCTCTCTCTCTCTCTCTCTCTCTCTCTCTCTCCCCCTCTCTCCCTCTCTCTCTCTCTCTCTCCCCTCTCTCTCTCTCTCTCTCTCTTGTCTATCTCTGTCAGCTGGAGCCTGACTTCAAATCTCTCTTTTTCACGTAGCGTTTGACGGTTGGGGAGGTGGAGCGTATGAGCGTGAATATTTAACTGAATCCTTGTCTTTAAGGTCTCTTTAAAACTCAGGGCTTCTCAGAGTGGGTGCTGTGACACCCTAGGGTGCTGTGACACCCTAGGGTGCCTTAACCTTAACCCCAAAGCTTCTCAGAGTGGGTGCTGTGACACCCTAGGGTGCCTTAACCTTAACCCCAAAGCTTTTAACCACTAACCATTATTTTAAACTTTTCCTGTTGAAAAATCTACAAGCTCTACAAGCTCATAGCGTGGCACAGAGTGCCACGCTATGAGCTTGTAGATCTGCTTTTTTTTTTTTTTAAACGCAAATCTTTGGAATATATCTTCTTTCCCAGCAAATGTTTTAACTCATATCTTTGCTTTGGTCTTACGGGTCCATTTGGTTCCATGTGTTACACTCTCAGAGTTACAGACCTGTAAGGGTCCATTTGGTTCTATGTGTTACACTCAGAGTTACAGACCCGTAAGGGTCCATTTGGTTCCATGTGTTACACTCTCAGAGTTACAGACCTGTAAGGGTCCATTTGGTTCCATGTGTTACACTCTCAGAGTCACAGACCCATAAGGGTCCATTTGGTTCCATGTGTTACACTCTCAGAGTTACAGACCTGTAAGGGTCCATTTGGTTCCATGTGTTACACTCTCAGAGTCACAGACCCCTAAGGGTCCATTTGGTTCCATGTGTTACACTCAGAGTTACAGACCCGTAAGGGTCCATTTGGTTCCATGTGTTACACTCTCAGAGTTACAGACCTGTAAGGGTCCATTTGGTTCCATGTGTTACACTCAGAGTCACAGACCCGTAAGGGTCCATTTGGTTCCATGTGTTACACTCTCAGAGTTACAGACCTGTAAGGGTCCATTTGGTTCCATGTGTTACACTCAGAGTTAAAGACCCGTAAGGGTCCATTTGGTTCCATGTGTTACACTCTCAGAGTTACAGACCCGTAAGGGTCCATTTGGTTCCATGTGTTACACTCTCAGAGTCACAGACCCGTAAGGGTCCATTTGGTTCCATGTGTTACACTCTCAGAGTCACAGACCCGTAAGGGTCCATTTGGTTCCATGTGTTACACTCTCAGAGTCACAGACCCGTAAGGGTCCATTTGGTTCCATGTGTTACACTCTCAGAGTCACAGACCCGTAAGGGTCCATTTGGTTCCATGTGTTACACTCTCAGAGTCACAGACCCGTAAGGGTCCATTTGGTTCCATGTGTTACACTCTCAGAGTTACAGACCCGTAAGGGTCCATTTGGTTCCATGTGTTACACTCTCAGAGTCACAGACCCGTAAGGGTCCATTTGGTTCCATGTGTTACACTCTCAGAGTCACAGACCCGTAAGGGTCCATTTGGTTCCATGTGTTACACTCTCAGAGTTACAGACCCATAAGGGTCCATTTGGTTCCATGTGTTACACTCTCAGAGTCACAGACCCATAAGGGTCCATTTGGTTCCATGTGTTACACTCTCAGAGTTACAGACCCGTACGCCATTCCAAATGGCCCCAAATGGCCCTGTAAGGCGTTAGGGGCCATTTGGAACCCACTCAGGGACCCTTTGAGACCCACTGGTGTAGCAGACCAGAATGGAACAGAGCCTTCATTAGCATCATCACACTGACTCTGTTTGACAGAAGAACAGGCAACACATCAGGATCATCATGAACAACGCACACTGCCAGATCAATTACTGCACCATAGTACGCTGCACACACACACACACACACACACACACACACACACACACACACACACACACACACACACACACACACACACACACACACACACACACACACACACACACACACACACACACACACACACACACACACACACACACACACACACACACACACACACACAGTCCTGGCTGCATGGGGACATGATGATGCAGTTCATATACTTTGTAAAGAGATGAACAGAAGGTGATTATTATATTCTGGGTGTCTATCTGTTCTGCTTATCCGTGTGTGTGTGTGTGTGTGTGTGTGTGTGTGTGTGTTCTGCTGAGGCAGACAGATAAGGACCGCTGCGTGTGGCTGACGACTGCCGCGCTCAGATAAACACTACAGACTGCAGCAACTTTGACCATGGAGAGGAGAGGGCCAATATATTTACACACTCACTACCGAGGGGCCACAGTGCACGTTGATGATGATTCAAGTTTCTTTATTAGGAAAAAGACCCCTTGAGATGTACCATCTGGTTTTGGAGGGGCTCCCAACACAGATACATGGAGGGGCTCCCAACACAGATACATGTCACAATCATTATTGGAGGGGCTCCCAACACAGATACATTGAGATGTACCATCTGGTTTTGGAGGGGCTCCCAACACAGATACATTGAGATGTACCATCTGGTTTTGGAGGGGCTCCCAACACAGATACATTGAGATGTACCATCTGGTTTTGGAGGGGCTCCCAACACAGATACATTGAGATGTACCATCTGGTTTTGGAGGGGCTCCCAACACAGATACATTGAGATGTACCATCTGGTTTTGGAGGGGCTCCCAACACAGATACATTGAGATGTACCATCTGGTTTTGGAGGGGCTCCCAACACAGATACATTGAGATGTACCATCTCGTTTTGGAGGGGCTCCCAACACAGATACATGTCACAATCATTATTGGAGGGGCTCCCAACACAGATACATGACCCCTTGAGATGTACCATCTGGTTTTGGAGGGGCTCCCAACACAGATACATGACCCCTTGAGATGTACCATCTGGTTTTGGAGGGGCTCCCAACACAGATACATGACCCCTTGAGATGTACCATCTGGTTTTGGAGGGGCTCCCAACACAGATACATGACCCCTTGAGATGTACCATCTGGTTTTGGAGGGGCTCCCAACACAGATACATGACCCCTTGAGATGTACCATCTGGTTTTGGAGGGGCTCCCAACACAGATACATGACCCCTTGAGATGTACCATCTGGTTTTGGAGGGGCTCCCAACACAGATACATGTCACAATCATTATTGTACGTAAACAGTAAAACAAATTACATAGAACTAAACATGGACAGGACAAAACACTAAACATTGCAAACCTTGAAAACCTTACAGCGGTGGCCGAACGGTTTGCGGAGCGGTCTTGATACCGGAAGGTCGCCAGTTCGTATCCCCGGACCGGCACGTTAAAATTACCACCGCTGAAGTGCCCTTGAGCAAGGCATTGAACCACTACCATGAAATGTTCTATGAGCAGGGCCTGGCTGGAAACAAGTATCTAACCCTTAGTCCAGGTACCCTGGGTAAATATAGTAACTTTGCTTTACAACCTCATTACGCCATTGAATCCAATAATATACTGTAGCACATTATGAAAATACTACGTCCTATACAGTGAGTGCAAAAAATAAAATAAAATAATGATAATAGTAATACAAAATAAAATAATGAAATAAAGGAATAAACATGGTGATATAATTACCGAAAGCAAGAACATACAACTTTGAAGTAAGAAGACTTTTGAAAACTGTGAATGTTGAGATGGATCTAATGTTATTTGGTAAAGTATTCCAGTCTGTAGGGGCTTTAAAGGAAAAGGCATATTTACCAAATTCAATACTAACCAAAGGAACAGTAAAGTAAACCTGAGTGGAGTGTCTGGTACGTTGTGTTGAAGGAATACAAGTTAAATAAGTAATAATGTTACGCATTTTGAGCTTGTAGATCGGCTATTTTTGCTATGTTTGAATTGAAATCCTCAATTTGCATTTCAAATGCATTTAGTTATAGTTATGTTAACTTTATGAACTGTTGACATAACTACATTATACACAAAAAGACTAACATTTTAATACTAGTCATTGAGTGAGGACTAGTCATGAAGTAATTAAAGCGGGTTTTGGAATTGTAAACAGCTGAAATCAATACTATATCAGTATTCTGATATCAACAAGCATGCGGGCCACATTAAGTGAAGGTGGGGCCACATGCGGCCCCCGGGCCGCCAGTTGCCCACCCCTGTAGTAGAGCATAGACTAAAAACAGACCTGAGTTACTTTACTTGGTCTAGACTTAAAAAGTAAAAGTATTAATACTGCAATGTAGAGATACTGTGTTACAATACTGTGATACAAGTACAAGGCTGAGCTCACACGGTCGCAACACTGATTTTTGTTGTGAGTGTCATGGCCGCCCCAATGCATTTCCAATGGAGGTCACATGGTCTGTTGTATGGCTTTCAGCTGTGTTTCGACTGCGCCCCTCCCCCTCATACAACACAATGTTGTGTCAAACCATGTGACCTTCATTGGAAATGCATTGGGGCGGCCATGACACTACACAACAACAGCAATGCAGTGCATTAAAGGTGTGAGCTCAGCCCAAGTCTGCATTCAAAAGTTAGTTGATTGAGAGTACAAAGTATTGGTATCAAAGTATACTTAACGTATACAAGTAAAAGTACTCATTATGCTACAGTATATGTATGTCCCAGTTCAAGTTTTCAAATGTATAAAACATCTTTTGAAAATAGCAGATCTACAAGTTCACAATGCGTCTAATCGCAGCATGGGTAAATGGTCCTTCTACAGCACTGTCTACAGCACTGTCCTACAGCACATTGTCCTTCTACAGCATCTACAGCACATTGTCCTTCTACAGCACTGTCCTACAGCACATTGTCCTTCTACAGCACTGTCTACAGCACTGTCTACAGCACATTGTCCTTCTACAGCACATTGTCCTTCTACAGCACATTGTCCTTCTACAGCACTGTCTACAGCACTGTCTACAGCACATTGTCCTTCTACAGCACTGTCTACAGCACTGTCTACAGCACTGTCTACAGCACTGTCTACAGCACATTGTCCTTCTACAGCACTGTCTACAGCACTGTCTACAGCACTGTCCTACAGCACATTGTCCTTCTACAGCACTGTCTACAGCACTGTCTACAGCACATTGTCCTTCTACAGCACTGTCTACAGCACTGTCTACAGCACTGTCCTACAGTACATTGTCCTTCTACAGCACTGTCTACAGCACTGTCTACAGCACATTGTCCTTCTACAGCACTGTCTACAGCACTGTCTACAGCACTGTCTACAGCACATTGTCCTTCTACAGCACTGTCTACAGCACTGTGTACAGCACTGTCTACAGCACTGTCTACAGCACTGTCCTACAGTACATTGTCCTTCTACAGCACTGTCTACAGCACTGTCTACAGCACTGTCTACAGCACATTGTCCTTCTACAGCACTGTCTACAGCACTGTCTACAGCACTGTCCTACAGCACATTGTCCTTCTACAGCACTGTCTACAGCACTGTGTACAGCACTGTCTACAGCACTGTCCTACAGCACATTGTCCTTCTACAGCACTGTCTACAGCACTGTCTACAGCACTGTCTACAGCACTGTCCTACAGCACATTGTCCTTCTACAGCACTGTCTACAGCACTGTCTACAGCACTGTGTACAGCACTGTCTACAGCACTGTATACAGCACTGTCTACAGCACTGTCTACAGCACATTGTCCTTCTACAGCACTGTCTACAGCACTGTCTACAGCACTGTCTACAGCACTGTCTACAGCACATTGTCCTTCTACAGCACTGTCTACAGCACTGTCCTACAGCACATTGTCCTTCTACAGCACTGTCTACAGCACTGTCTACAGCACTGTCTACAGCACATTGTCCTTCTACAGCACTGTCTACAGCACTGTCCTACAGT
>NC_136809.1:2135100-2167600 GCF_951216825.1 Electrona antarctica | reverse complement strand
ATTTCAAGGACCCCCAGTTTGACATGTATTAGTCTCTACGGACCCCCATTTAATGGCATTTCTATCTCTGGGACCCCCAATTTATATTGTAAAATCATAGTTAGGTTCTTAGCTTGCTTATGATCCTTGATGACTATATTCTATACAGTATGTATGTGATGTATTACCATCACCATGTGTTGTTCAAAATGTGCTTACTGTAAGTCGTTCTGGATTAAGAACGTCTGATTGCGAACGCAGTGATTGCGAACGCAGTGAGCGATTACTATAGAAGCCTGCCTAGCTCGTCTGTCTGTCTGTCTGTGTGTGTGTCACGCTGTAACACCACCCGCCCGCCACCAGAGGGTGCAGCTGTATCACACACAAAAACAAAAAGAAAGTCTTAAAAAAAATAAAAAAAAATAATAATAATTTGTTTTTAAAAAAAACTTAACAAAAAGAGAACTTAAAAAAAAACTTAAACTAAAAGAAGAAAGAAAAGTCATTCTAATTGTTGCAATTCACGAGCTGTGTTCGCTTCCCGCGTTCGCGCGTCTTACTTGTGTTAATGTAATTAAACTGTATTTTCTGGGTGGTTCCAGATGGAGTCTTCTGGGCCAGGCAGAGGCATGTGGAACCATCCCAGAGCCAGACCTTTCTACAGCAAGGATACGCAGGACATGATTCAATGTGAGACTGTGTTCACACTGCCACACGTGTGTGTGTGTGTGTGTGTGTGTGTGTGTGTGTGTGTGTGTGTGTGTGTGTGGTCCTTTAATAACTCACTCTCTCTGTGCACAGTGATGATGAAAGAGTCCAGACTCACCAACTTCCAGCAACGGCAGATCAGCCTGTGTCTGAAGGGTGAGTCTAACTTTAACCTCAGTCTAACTTTAACCTCAGATCAGCCTGAAGCTCAACCGTCTGGGCCTCTAGAGGCTGCTGAGCCAGGCTGACGGTTAGCTCAACCGTCTGGGCCTCTAGAGGCTGCTGAGCCAGGCTGACGGTTAGCTCAACCGTCTGGGCCTCTAGAGGCTGCTGAGCCAGGCTGACGGTTAGCTCAACCGTCTGGGCCTCTAGAGGCTGCTGAGCCAGGCTGACGGTTAGCTCAAACGTCTGGGCCTCTAGAGGCTGCTGAGCCAGGCTGACGGTTAGCTCAACCGTCTGGGCCTCTAGAGGCTGCTGAGCCAGGCTGACGGTTAGCTCAACCGTCTGGGCCTCTAGAGGCTGCTGAGCCAGGCTGACGGTTAGCTCAACCGTCTGGGCCTCTAGAGGCTGCTGAGCCAGGCTGACGGTTAGCTCAACCGTCTGGGCCTCTAGAGGCTGCTGAGCCAGGCTGACGGTTAGCTCAACCGTCTGGGCCTCTAGAGGCTGCTGAGCCAGGCTGACGGTTAGCTCAACCGTCTGGGCCTCTAGAGGCTGCTGAGCCAGGCTGACGGTTAGCTCAACCGTCTGGGCCTCTAGAGGCTGCTGAGCCAGGCTGACGGTTAGCTCAACCGTCTGGGCCTCTAGAGGCTGCTGAGCCAGGCTGACGGTTAGCTCAACCGTCTGGGCCTCTAGAGGCTGCTGAGCCAGGCTGACGGTTAGCTCAACCGTCTGGGCCTCTAGAGGCTGCTGAGCCAGGCTGACGACGTGCCGCGGGTTCGACTCCCGATCCCGACGGCCTCCACGTGTCTCCCCCCCCCCCCATCTCTCTCCCCATTTCCTTGATATACTTTCACCTATCAATGAAGGCAGATAAAGCAAAAACAATGTCTTTAACAAACTAATGCATGCATTACATCTTGTTTCCCTGTATGCTGAACAGACGGTAAAGCTCTACCTCTGACCTGTAACCCCACGTCGTCGGCTCCTCCTCCTCAGCCCAAACCTCAGCCAATCAGACGTCCCGCTCCATCGGCTCCGCCCCAGAGGCGCAGCGCTGAAAGCTGTCGTTCCGGGGACAGCTACACCAGAGAAAGGTTCCGCCCCGGTCCAACGCGTAAGTTCCTCCTAAACTTCACAACATCTAGCTTAGGCCCAAATGCCTGGTTTAACATGTTACTAAACTTAACATCTAGCTTGTTGGTTCCATTTGTACACTATAGTCTATAGACTATAGTCTATAGACTATAGTGTATATAGATGGTCTGGTTCTCTCTCACAGGAGACCTGGAGAAAGAGAAGAGGAGGTTACAGAACATCCTCGCCACAGGACGGGAAGAGGAACCCAAACCCAGTCGACCTCGTCGGAACGTTCCCGAGTCCACTGAGAGGGAGCGCTTCCAGGAAGGTGAGGCTGGAAGGACCCTTTTATGCTGCCAATCATTTTACTGCAGTGTAGTTCCACTGAGCTCACGCTGTGAGGTGAGCATATTCTCGCTCGCGTCATATTCTCTCGTTTCTCGTCTTTCTCGTGCAGTTCTGGATGAAATAGAGGAGAGGAGAGCATTCCTGGCAGACATGACAGCGCTGGGTCAGGAGAAGAGATGGGTCAGCCTCATCGACACCGAAATATCACAGGTAATATAAACCTCAACACAGTCAGATATCACAGGTAATATAATCCTCAACACAGTCAGATATCACAGGTAATATAAACCTCAACACAGTCAGATATCACAGGTAATATAAACCTCAACACAGTCAGATATCACAGGTAATATAAACCTCAACACAGTCAGATATCACAGGTAATATAAACCTCAACACAGTCAGATATCACAGGTACTATAAACCTCAACACAGTCAGATATCACAGGTAATATAAACCTCAACACAGTCAGATATCACAGGTACTATAAACCTCAACACAGTCAGATATCACAGGTAATATAAACCTCAACACAGTCAGATATCACAGGTAATATAAACATCAACACAGTCAGATATCACAGGTACTATAAACCTCAACACAGTCAGATATCACAGGTAATATAAACATCAACACAGTCAGATATCACAGGTAATATAAACCTCAACAGTCAGATATCACAGGTAATATAAACCTCAACACAGTCAGATATCACAGGTAATATAAACCTCAACACAGTCAGATATCACAGGTAATATAAACCTCAACACAGTCAGATATCACAGGTAATATAAACCTCAACACAGTCAGATATCACAGGTAATATAAACCTCAACACAGTCAGATATCACAGGTAATATAAACCTCAACACAGTCAGATATCACAGGTAATATAAACCTCAACACAGTCAGATATCACAGGTAATATAAACCTCAACACAGTCAGATATCACAGGTAATATAAACATTAACACAGTCAGATATCACAGGTAATATAAACCTCAACACAGTCAGATATCACAGGTAATATAAACCTCAACACAGTCAGATATCACAGGTAATATAAACCTCATCATCAGTCAGATATCACAGGTAATATAAACCTCAACACAGTCAGATATCACAGGTAATATAAACCTCAACACAGTCAGATATCACAGGTAATATAAACCTCATCATCAGTCAGATATCACAGGTAATATAAACCTCAACACAGTCAGATATCACAGGTAATATAAACCTCAACACAGTCAGATATCACAGGTACTATAAACCTCAACACAGTCAGATATCACAGGTAATATAAACCTCAACACAGTCAGATATCACAGGTAATATAAACCTCAACACAGATATATCACAGGTAATATAAACCTCAACACAGTCAGATATCACAGGTAATATAAACCTCAACACAGTCAGATATCACAGGTAATATAAACCTCAACACAGTCAGATATCACAGGTAATATAAACATCAACACAGTCAGATATCACAGGTAATATAAACCTCAACACAGTCAGATATCACAGGTAATATAAACATCAACACAGTCAGATATCACAGGTAATATAAACCTCAACACAGTCAGATATCACAGGTAATATAAACCTCAACACAGTCAGATATCACAGGTAATATAAACCTCAACACAGTCAGATATCACAGGTAATATAAACATCAACACAGTCAGATATCACAGGTAATATAAACCTCAACACAGTCAGATATCACAGGTAATATAAACCTCAACACAGTCAGATATCACAGGTAATATAAACATCAACACAGTCAGATATCACAGGTAATATAAACCTCAACACAGTCAGATATCACAGGTAATATAAACCTCAACACAGTCAGATATCACAGGTAATATAAACCTCAACACAGTCAGATATCACAGGTAATATAAACCTCAACACAGTCAGATATCACAGGTAATATAAACCTCAACACAGTCAGATATCACAGGTAATATAAACCTCATCATCAGTCAGATATCACAGGTAATATAAACCTCAACACAGTCAGATATCACAGGTAATATAAACCTCAACACAGTCAGATATCACAGGTAATATAAACCTCAACACAGTCAGATATCACAGGTAATATAAACCTCAACACAGTCAGATATCACAGGTAATATAAACCTCAACACAGTCAGATATCACAGGTAATATAAACCTCAACACAGTCAGATATCACAGGTAATATAAACCTCAACACAGTCAGATATCACAGGTAATATAAACCTCAACACAGTCAGATATCACAGGTAATATAAACCTCAACACAGTCAGATATCACAGGTAATATAAACCTCAACACAGTCAGATATCACAGGTAATATAAACCTCAACACAGTCAGATATCACAGGTAATATAAACCTCAACACAGTCAGATATCACAGGTAATATAAACCTCAACAGTCAGATATCACAGGTAATATAAACCTCAACACAGTCAGATATCACAGGTAATATAAACCTCAACACAGTCAGATATCACAGGTAATATAAACCTCATCATCAGTCAGATATCACAGGTAATATAAACCTCAACACAGTCAGATATCACAGGTAATATAAACCTCAACACAGTCAGATATCACAGGTAATATAAACCTCAACACAGTCAGATATCACAGGTAATATAAACCTCAACACAGTCAGATATCACAGGTAATATAAACCTCAACACAGTCAGATATCACAGGTAATATAAACCTCAACACAGTCAGATATCACAGGTAATATAAACCTCAACACAGTCAGATATCACAGGTAATATAAACCTCAACACAGTCAGATATCACAGGTAATATAAACCTCAACACAGTCAGATATCACAGGTAATATAAACCTCAACACAGTCAGATATCACAGGTAATATAAACCTCAACACAGTCAGATATCACAGGTAATATAAACCTCAACAGTCAGATATCACAGGTAATATAAACCTCAACAGTCAGATATCACAGGTAATTAACCTCATCAACAGAGCAGTGTAGTTTTTGTCGACTAAAACTAAGACTACCTTTTTTCACTGACAAAAACTAAATGGAAACTAAATTAAAACTATGCTATGATGACTAAACCTAAGACTAAATGTATTGACAATTTCGTCAACAGATAAAAACTAGACTAAAATGTTAGGAAGGGACTAGTGGACAAGAGATCCAGTAGAATTAATTTTACACTTGGTTGCATGCTGAAAATAGCAGATCTACAAGCTCACAACGCGTCACGCTGCGACATTTTAGTCACATTCCAGGTGACTAAAATGTGACTGAAACTAAATTAAAACTATTCAAGAGACTACGAGTAAAACTAAAATCTAAATTTGAGACATCACAGGTAATATAAACCTCATCAACAGAGATGAGGACTCAACAGAGATGAGCACTCAGATCAGCCAACGCAGGGAAGCTGGAGGTACCCTCACTAAAAACGCCGGGACAACGCTCCACACGTCCCAAACTCTTCTCCCTTTGAATGCACTCCCTATCACAGTCAGAACTGCAGCCTCACTCCCAATCTTCCGCCGTAGTCTGAAAACCCACCTCTTCAGACTCCACCATGGCCTGTAGCACTTACCCTAGCCTAGCCCCTTAGATAACACTTTATGTAGACTTAGATATTATTTTAAACAGACTTATAGCATGTTACGTAGACAGCACTAGAATTGCATTTTATGTAGTCATAGCACTTTATAGTATACATGTATAATATATAATATAGTATAGTATGTATAGTTTACATAGATACTCCACTGTTACGTTCTTAGTTTATGCATGATTCATGAAAACTACTTTTTTATATATGTGATGTATGCCATGCTTTTGTTCTTGCTTAATGTAAGTCGCTCTGGATTAAGAGTGTCTGATAAATGCCTAAATTGTAAATTGTAAAACTGTGACTCGTTTGCAAAGTCACTCTTTAGTGCTCCTCCCCCAACAAAGAACTGAGTAAATTCTTCTTTTTGATCTATAGACTCTCTATAGACTCTATAGTATAGAGCATCGCAGTCCCGCCCCCTTTCATGACGACGGGGGGAGAGACTAGGCCCAGTTAGGGGGCGGGACTGGGCCCTGTTGGGGGGCAGGACTGGGCCCTGGTAGGGGGCGGGAATTGGCCCTGGTGGGGGGCGGGACTGGGCCCTGGTGGGGGGCGGGACTGGGCCCAAGTAGGGGGCGGGACTGGGCCCAGGTAGGGGGCGGGACTGGGCCATGGTAGGGGGCGGGACTGGGCCATGGTAGGGGGCGGGAATGGGCCATGGTAGGGGGCGGGACTGGGCCATGGTAGGGAACGGGACTGGGCCCTGGTGGGGGGCGGGACTGGGCACTGGTGGGGAGCGGGACTGGGCCCTGGTAGGGGGCGGGACTGGGCCCTGGTGGGGGGCGGGACTGGGCCCTGGTGGGGGGCGGGACTGGGCCCTGGTGGGGGGCGGGACTGGGCCCAGGTAGGGGGCGGGACTGGGCCCAGGTAGGGGGCGGGACTGGGCCATGGTAGGGGGCGGGACTGGGCCATGGTAGGGGGCGGGACTGGGCCATGGTAGGGGGCGGGACTGGGCCCTGGTGGGGGGCGGGACTGGGCACTGGTGGGGAGCGGGACTGGGCCATGGTAGAGGGCGGGACTGGGCCATGGTAGAGGGCGGGACTGGGCCCTGGGGGGGGCGGGGCTGGGCCCTGGTAGGGGGCGGGACTGGGCCATGGTAGGGGGCGGGACTGGGCCATGGTGGGGGGCGGGACTGGGCCATGGTGGGGGGCGGGACTGGGCCATGGTGGGGGGCGGGACTGGGCCATGGTGGGGGGCGGGACTGGGTCCTGGTGGCGGGCGGGACTGGGCCCTGGTAGGGGGCGGGACTGCGACGCTCTATAGAGGGTATGCGCGTGACATCATCGTACCTGGAAGTTATGCGGGAACGCCCACTGAGTGGCAAAAAACTACTTTCTGGCCTTGACAGCCCATTCATCCAAACAGAAAAGTCCTGTCTGATTGTATTAAACAATGTTAAACTCACCAACATTGCAGCTGTACGAAAAGCTTGAATTATCCTCTTTCTATCTGCAAAGTTTTTGTTTCATGAAAATCCACCATAGAAACGTTATGAGCTACTTTCTGTCAAGAAATGCCCTGCATTTGATTATTTTTCTAAGTGTCAGAGTTTGGAAGTGCTTGTTTTCAATAACACAACATTTTGCTGCCTCCTGCATTATGTGACATTTAGAAACAGGTGGTACGCAGGACGGTTGAGTGATTTCCAACGAGCGCTTCCAAACTTCAACACTCCATGCTGCTCAAAGTGTTGCCACTCAGTCTAGATGAGGGGGGCGTGTCCTCTACTCCATACCCTCTATTGTACGCTATTAAAGTCGACCAGGCTCTTCTTCAGACCTGATGAAGAGTCTGCAAAACGTACCACAGTAACCCTTTACACGAGGGAGGCAGAGAGCATCAGACGGACCCTTTTTATCCTAAAGTTAAAAACGAGGCCACACAATTATCCTCAAACTCGTGTGCTCATCGTGTGACAATCACAAGCCATCCTCCACTCTGTGGCTGATTGATGTGTGAGTATGTTTCTGTTTCTCTCTCTCTCTCTCTCTCTCTCAAACACACACACTTCTGTTTTGTCATTCAGAAAGTCAGAGAGCTGGAGTTAATCGACAAGGCTCGCACCGTGGACACGATGGAGGCTGTGATCACCATGTCTGACCAGAGAGATGGAGGCTGTGATCACCATGTCTGACCAGAGAGATGGAGGCTGTGATCACCATGTCTGACCAGAGAGATGGAGGCTGTGATCACCATGTCTGACCAGAGAGATGGAGGCTGTGATCACCATGTCTGACCAGAGAGATGGAGGCTGTGATCACCAACAGAACAATGGTTCCCAAAGTTATTCATGTCAAGGACCCCCAAATGGACACTCATTAGCCGGCGGACCCCCATTAGAAAATATATGCCAGAGACCCCCCAGAAGAGAAGATCTTTACGGCTCTGGCAGTGATTTTCACCGATTTTCATTTCAAGGACCCCCAGTTTGACCTGAATTAGGCTACGGACCCCCATTTAATGGCATTTCTATCTCTGGGACCCCCAATGCATAAGATAAAATCATTTAACTCTGAGAGTGTACAAATGGAAACCAAATGGACCCGTTAGGGTCCATTAGAAGAATGGTTGAAGTGGTTCAAAGCTAAGGTGGCAATCCAGCTCTTAGCACGCAGCCCGCCAGAACCGTAGCTACGTTATCCAGGGGTTTATATTCTATAGTCTATCTATAGCCTGCCAGAACCGTAGCTACGTTATCCAGGGGTTTATATTCTATAGTCTATAGCCTGCCAGAACCGTAGCTACGTTATCCAGGGGTTTATATTCTATAGTCTATAGCCCGCCAGAACCGTAGCTACGTTATCCAGGGGTTTATATTCTATAGTCTATAGCCTGCCAGAACCGTAGCTACGTTATCCAGGGGTTTATATTCTATAGTCTATAGACTGCCAGAACCGTAGCTACGTTATCCAGGGGTTTATATTCTATAGTCTATAGCCTGCCAGAACCGTAGCTACGTTATCCAGGGGTTTATATTCTATAGTCTATAGCCCGCCAGAACCGTAGCTACGTTATCCAGGGGTTTATATTCTATAGTCTATAGCCCGCCAGAACCGTAGCTACGTTATCCAGGGGTTTATATTCTATAGTCTATAGCCCGCCAGAACCGTAGCTACGTTATCCAGGGGTTTATATTCTATAGTCTATAGCCCGCCAGAACCGTAGCTACGTTATCCAGGGGTTTATATTCTATAGTCTATAGCCCGCCAGAACCGTAGCTACGTTATCCAGGGGTTTATATTCTATAGTCTATAGCCTGCCAGAACCGTAGCTACGTTATCCAGGGGTTTATATTCTATAGTCTATAGCCTGCCAGAACCGTAGCTACGTTATCCAGGGGTTTATATTCTATAGTCTATAGCCTAGTAGTCTAATAGTCTATAGCCCGCCAGAACCGTAGAAAACAATGTTAAATGAATAGTCTATAGCCTGCCAGAACCGTAGCTACGTTATCCAGGTCTATAGCCTAGTAGTCTAATAGTCTATAGCCCGCCAGAACCGTAGAAAACAATGTTAAATGAATAGTCTATAGCCTGCCAGAACCGTAGCTACGTTATCCAGGTCTATAGCCTAGTAGTCTAATAGTCTATAGCCTGCCAGAACCGTAGCTACGTTATCCAGGGGTTTATATTCTTTAATCCATGTTTTGATCCGATCGTATCGTTATAGCCGGCGGCCACTGGACTGTTGTGCTCTATGGCCGCGGTGGCCATATTGAAGAAGCGCGCACATTCACTTGCATTCAATGGTCCGCGTTCAAATGCCTGCATCTCCAAATCGGCCCAATGAATGTCGTTTCTGGTGAAAACAAGGTTTTTCCAACGGCCGACAGCAGACGCTGTGATAGTCGCGGTCGGGTTTTTTCTGCACCGAGCGAGAGAACAACAACCGGTCAAGACACCACACACAGCATGTTGTCATTGTAACATCCGGTTACGGATATCTGGCTCTTCAAAATAAGTGTTATAAAAACCTTATAAGTGTTATAAAACCTTGTCAATGTGCGATTTAATGCTGGCGGCAAGAGGGTTTTAACGGGATCAACTAGAACAGTAGGATTCAGAACCAATCTGCTCATTTCACCTTTAAATTAAACACAATTTACACACAGACAGACACACAGGCACTGGTTTCTGCTATCATTTTATTCTCCTGCCTGTCATAACAGCACGTTAGTACAGTTTTAATCTCCTGCCTGTCATAACGGCACGTTTAATACAGTTCTGTGTTGTTGTGGGAGTTTTAGTATAATATACACATTATATACAATACAGTAGCCAACGGTGATGTAATAATGCTGCAGAAAACCTGGTTTTAGTCGACACAGACGTACAGATACGGGAGGAAGAAACGCTGACGAAAAATAACCATTTAAAATGGAGGACAGACTAGAGACACAGCAGAGTTAAGAGTACAGAGCAGGTCTAAGACTAGCGACACACAGCAGAGTACAGAGCAGGTCTAAGACTAGCGACACACAGCAGAGTACAGAGCAGATCTAAGACGCCATAGTGAAACAAAACAGGGCACAAACCAACAGATAAATAAAATAAATGGCACTCTTACGAACAGACATTAATCACAATGACATCAACCACAGCGAGGTCACTTCTACTCATTGTAAGGCAACACATAGTTACGTATAAATTAAACTATTGCATATTCAGGTCCCCCCCCTCCCCCACACACATAGTTAAACCTGTTTAAAAACAGGTACTTGTCTAATCTTGTTAAAATATATTTGCATTTTCCAAAACGGTCAATTCTATATAATAATGTAACCTTTAATATGGAATCCTTAATTCGTTGTTATGCCTATAGTTCAGTGTAGTACTTCTGAATGCTCTCTTTTCTAGTCATCAAAACACTTCTTTCACTTTGTTTCCAGTCACACTGAAAGTAAAAGGTGATTATGCAACTATTACTATAACTATGGTCTCTGATGACACATTTCAATCCAACTATTTTATATTTTTTTAACATTTTTTATCCCACGATTTTGTAACCCATTTATCACCCCTGTGTCAATTATCTAATGTGATCCTGGGCTCTACACCCTCCGCCAACCTGGGGAGAGCAACGGACTTGAACTCATGCTTCCTTCAATGCCTGAGTGTCCAAGTTGCTCCTTTACACCTGACAGGGGGGAGTTTCCCTGGTTGGACGTAGCGTGTGGAAGGAACACGTTATTCCGACCGCCCCGGCTAGCCAGGGGGGGGGGGGGGGGGGGGCAGTTTTTGAAATCCAACTATTAAAATTCTCTCTGACGACACGTTTATATCTATTAAAATTCTCTCTGATGACACGTTTAAATCCATTAAAATTCTCTCTGAATACACGTTTAAATCCATTTAAAATTCTCTCTGATGACACGTTTAAATCCATTGAAAATTCTCTCTGATGACACGTTTAAATCTATTAAAATTCTCTCTGACGACACGTTTAAATCTATTAAAATTCTCTCTAATGACACGTTTAAATCCATTTAAAATGCTCTCTGATGACACGCTTAAATCCATTTAAAATGCTCTCTGATGACACGTTTAAATCCATTTAAAATGCTCTCTGATGACACGTTTAAATCCTTTTCAAATGCTCTGATGACACGTTTAAATCCATTTTAAATGCTCTCTGATGACACGTTATAATCCATTTAAAATGCTCTCTGATGACACGTTTAAATCCATTTAAAATGCTCTCTGATGACACGTTTAAATCCATTTGAAATGCTCTCTGATGACACGTTTAAATCCATTTAAAATGCTCTCTGATGACACGTTTAAATCCATTTAAAATGATCTCTGATGACACGTTTAAATCCATTTAAAATGCTCTCTGATGACACGTTTAAATCCATTTAAAATGCTCTCTGATGACACGTTTAAATCCATTTAAAATGCTCTCTGATGACACGTTTAAATCCATTTAAAATGCTCTCTGATGACACGTGTAATGACCGTGACAGACCGTCTCATGATTCCTCGATGAACTAAAGATCAAAACGAGCTGCAGACGACCAGCTGCGTAACGTTAAGCCCTAACCACACCAAAGGGTGGAGACTAGGGATGTCACCCGATTTCCGATCACCCGATCCGATCGGGACAATCCTAGCGGAGACGGTTTTGGCGTCCCCCTCCCCCCCCCAGGCGGCTGTATGGAAATGTACGGTACCTTAAAACTTTCTCTGATATCAATTTATGGAACACTCAATATCTCTGTCATTTTGTTTCTGCCTCTTGGTCGGTTCACACTTGAAAAACAGACTCAATGTGTTTTTTACTGGTTAAATAAAAGTTAAATAAAAGAATAAAAATAACACTAATGCTGTGAGTACAGTACCAGCATGGTTTGTCCAGGGAGTGTAAATGGGGAGAAGATTATGTCAAAACACTCCTGGGAAGTTCTTTAGGAAAACGTACTTCCATTTCAACTGTAATAAATAAAATAACCACGTGTCCAAGTGACTGGATATTAATCTGTGGTTTTAGAATATATATATATTTTTTTAAATTGGTAGTTATGACGATAATCCAATTCATGAATTGAAAGTGAATTCAGCCCATCTGTGACGGCCACTGTTATTCACATCCATGGAAGGCTAGCAACATTCCTAGAAGGTAGAATGAGAGTGCAACAACATTCCTAGAAGGTAGAATGAGAGTACAACAACATTCCTAGAAGGTAGAATGAGAGTGCAACAACATTCCTAGAAGGTAGAATGAGAGTGCAACAACATTCCTAGAAGGTAGAATGAGAGTGCAACAACATTCCTAGAAGGTAGAATGCGAGTGTAACATAGACCTAGGAATAAAAACAGGGCAGAAAAAGAAGACACTTGAATAACTTAGTGGAAATATTCACTCTGTTTTCTGTCAGCAACTACATTACAAACATGAATGCTCAATAGAGAGTTAATTGGTGCAAAACCAATAGGAAACCATCTGAAGCAGAGCTTCTAAACCTGGACCAATAGGAAACCACCTGAAGCAGAGCTTCTAAACCTGGACCAATAGGAAACCATCTGACACAGAGCTTATAAACCTTAACCAATAGGAAACCATATGAAGCAGAGCTTATAAACCTTGACCATTCTAATTCATGTAATTTCTTTGAATTTTCTTTCATCTCTTCATGAAATTACTGGAGAATTTGTTCTTGTTTTTAATTATCTTTTTTAATATCATTTTTAAAATGTTTTGAAATAATAATTATTAACGGTGATATGGTCAGACTGGTCATCATAGAGATGTGGGGAACAGGTGATATTATGGTCAGACTGGTCATCATAGAGATGTGGGGAACAGGTGATATTATGGTCAGACTGGTCATCATAGAGATGTGGGGAACAGGTGATATTATGGTCAGATGAGTCCCAGCGTCCAGGCCTGAACAGTGACTTCTTCAGTGAAGGGTTCGTTACCATGTGGGGGTCAGGCATGGTTTGGGTCCACTCTGTCCCATCAGAGGACGACTGCACATCCATATGAAGTTATTCTGAGTGTCTTTTATCCTATGACGAAACATTTCTATAGCCTGATGGGTGTGGTGGTCAATCCCCCCCCCCCTTCCACAAGGCACCAGGTGGTCACTGTGGTGGTCACTCCCCCCCCCCCCCCCCCCCATCGGCACAAGGTGGTCACTGAATGGTTTGACGAGTATGAAAATGACGTCGTGACTACATAAAGCTACGTACATTCTGAACGCACTCACCACCTGATCTCAACCCTGACGACCTCCTAGAGGAGCTTCTGAATCCATGTGTGGATCTCTTGTGTTGTGATGTTGTTCCATCCCTCAGTTACAGAGACGTGTAGAATGTCTGAAAGGTGCATTATAGAAGTTGTTCTGGTGGCTCAACACTGTACAAAGACACAGTGTAATCCTCTCTGGATTCCACAAACCAAAGACACTGACGACGAACGCTGACATTTCATTTCAGTTCAGTCTTCTGAAATGTCCCCCTCGTCTCTTAAAAGCACTCGAGTAGCAGTTCTAAAATACTTTGACACATGAAGGCAACTAGGGGGGGGGGGGGGGGGGGTAAAAGTATCGGGTGAGATATTTGCACAGGGTGAGAGTTTGGGTTGCATGATTTGAGTCCTAGATATATCCGTTAGGCTCACGTCTTTATTCTTTGTCTTTACCTGAACTATTACTTTCCAGGCTGACTTTGTGCCTTTGTGCTGCTCAGGTCTTGTCCTTACGCGGCCTGTGTGTCCCTGTGCTGCTCAGCTCTTGTCCTTACGCGGGCTCTGATGATGGCTCTTACCCGGTTCTCCTTTATGGCTCAGCCTCTTCAGAACTTTCATGGGTTTGAACTTGCCGCTTTTTTTCTTCTGTTCGCCGTCCGGGTCCTTCTGGAAGTCTGACATGAACGACAACAACAACAGAGAGCAGAAGAGGATGAAGAGTCTAGTTGTTGCGAGAGGGAAAACGAGTGAGACGAGTGGTCCTTGAGGGGGTTCCAGGTGGTCCCCAGCTAAATTAGTTGATAACCATATAGACCATTATTAGATCTTTAACTTTTGAGTATAAAATGAATGAATCATGAATTAAGCATTTTACGCTCTCAATAAAGAGTTAGCATTAGTTAATTTACAAGAAGTTTACACAATTACAGAATGTAGATTTTTTTTTATTTTATCTCTCCTAATGGTACCAACATCAATACAGCATGGAATTGTGGACACAATCTTATCCAACGAAAACATCATAATTATTCTAAGACAGTTTTTGTGTCTGAGAGGCTAAATGTCATCAAATGGTGGTTCCGTGGCTTAAATGCAGAATAAATAATAGACTTTGATATGAACAGGGTTGAAGGTTTTACCTTTTTTCTTCAGCATGGCGGCCATGAGCTTATCCTCCTCTTCTTCCCTGTAACGACACACGATGGATCACCAAGAGTGTCACAACAGTCATCCATTACTACAGTCTAGAACCTCACCAATACATACGTTAGTCATCCATTACTACAGTCTAGAACCTCCCAATACATACGTTAGTCATCCATTACTACAGTCCATCTGGTGTTGATGGTCTGGTTGCTATGGTTACCGTGTGATGGTTGCTATGGTTACCGTGTGATGGTTGCTATGGTTACCGTGTGATGGTTGCTATGGTTACCGTGTGATGGTTGCTATGGTAACGTACCTCTGTCTGTCCTGGTCCATGGTGTTGATGATCTGGTTTCGTTGTTCGATGATGGTCACCAGCTCAGACATCAGCTCCTGGTCTCTGCTCTTATCCTCAGCACTCCACTCTTTCTCTGAGAAGGAGAGAGAGAGAGAGAGATACACCAGTTGGTGGCGCTATAATAGGCCAATGTGAAAAGGGTGGGATATATTCCTCAGCCTAGTAGGAACGTCTGTGAAAGATTTCACGTAAATTGCACGCTGCGTTCATGATTTAAGTATTTTTGTTCAATACGGGCGAATCCTGCACATTTTGAATCAGGATGGAATATGAAATATGGGACAGATCTGTCTTGAACACATGACTATAGAGATACTGTGTAACGATTTGCGGGATTCTTGGACAAAATATGTAGGAGTAATTCGGCCTCCTGGTGGCGCTATAACAGGCCGTTCTGGAATATTTGGGGCAGAGGTTCATCGTTGGCATCCAGGGAGTGTGTGCAAAATTTCGGGTCGATCGGGTTATCGGTGCCGGACATTAGCTGGTAACAGACGGACGGACACACACACATGGACGGAGTGCAAAACATACTCTCTCCCCATGCCTTCGGCCTGGTGGAGACAATCAATCAATACCTGGTTTATTGAGGAGACATCTCAGCTCGTACTCCACGTCAGCCTGCCTCTCTTCTAGGTTCTGCTGCTTAGCTCTGTGAGACACACACACACACACACACACACACACACACACACACACACACACACACACACACACACACACACACACACACACACACACACACACACACACACACACACACACACACACACACACACACACACACACACACACACACACAGTTTGATGACTGTTGTCCCAGCAAATGACCGTTTGTGACAGTATTCCACGTGCAATGTGAGATTGTAGTGTAGTGTAGTATAGTGTATTGTAGTATAGTGTATTGTAGTATAGTGTATTGTAGTATAGTGTATTGTAGTATAGTGTATAGTAGTATAGTGTATTGTAGTATAGTGTATAGTGTATTGTAGTATAGTGTAGTAGTACTACAGTAATACATACGTGTACACCAGCTCAGCCTCTCGTCGGACCAGCAGATGTTTCTCATGGATGAGAGTGAACCAGTCAACTAACAGGTGTTCCTCTTCCTCGTCTAGAAGGAATCAGTCGTATTAAAACAACTAGAAAACAATCCTCTCCCTCGTCTAGAAGGAATCAGTCATATTAAAACAACAAGAGAAGGATTCTAGCAGCACTACTTGTATGATCTGATATACAACAAGGTCATCAGGAATCTTTTTTGTTTGTGTAAATTATAGTAGGTTAGTAGGGAACGTTTAGATAGAATGTTTAGATACTCTCTCTCTATATATATAGATATGGTGTATATCATAGTATAGTAGGTGATGTTTAGATACTGTTGGGTTGTCTCTCTATAGATAGATATGGTGTATATCATAGTATAGTAGGTGATGTTTAGATACTGTTGGGTTGTCTCTCTATATATAGATATGGTGTATATCATAGTATAGTAGGTGATGTATAGATACTGTTGGGTTGTCTCTCTATAGATAGATATGGTGTATATCATAGTATAGTAGGTGTTGGGTTGTCTCTCTATATATAGATATGGTGTATATCATAGTATAGTAGGTGATGTTTAGATACTGTTGGGTTGTCTCTCTATAGATATATATGGTGTATATCATAGTATAGTAGGTGATGTATAGATACCGTTGGGTTGTCTCTCTATAGATAGATATGGTGTATATCATAGTATAGTAGGTGTTGGGTTGTCTCTCTATAGATAGATATGGTGTATATTAGAGTATAGTAGGTGATGTTTACATACCGTTGGGGTTGTCTCTATATAGACGATATGTTGACATACCGTTGGGGTTGTCTCTATATAGACGATATGTTGACATACCGTTGGGGTTGTCTCTATATAGACGATATGTTGACATACCGTTGGGGTTGTCTCTATATAGACGATATGTTTACATACCGTTGGGGTTGTCTCTATATAGACGATATGTTGACATACCGTTGGGGTTGTCCCTCAGCTTCCTCTCCAGATCAACTCCTCTCTGCTCCAGCTCATCCAGCTGTTTCTCCAGCTGACTCATCTCTCCATGGATGTCTTCTACTGGGATGTACTGGTCTGACTGGACCTGGGGGACGGACAGACAGACACAACATTAACACTTCTACTGGTCTGACTGGACCTGGACGGAGGTTATAATGACCTTGCGTTTGATGAGAGGGAACCCGTGTCCCGGGGCTGGGGGGGTTATAATGACCTTGTGTCCCGGGGCTGGGGGGGTAATAATGACCTTGCGTTTGATGAGAGGGAAGCCGTGTCCCGGGGCGGGGGGTCTGGCTGGACGCGGGCCTTTGGGAGGTCTGGATCTGGAGTCCACGGGCGACGGAGAGGCTTTCCTGTTGAATGGATTCTCCTTGCAAGTCCGCTAGAAAAGAGGAAGAACCACAGCTTAGGTACAGAATGATCATGATCATAAACTCATCACAAAACGTTCAGAAACATAACTTTGGTCCATTATTTCTCCACTTTAATAATACCAATTGGTGTTGTATTTTATATCAATTTGATCGTTGATTAGTCACCTTTTGCAATGTAGTTAAATAAAAACATGTGAAAAAAGCTCGGGGGGGGGGAGATGATGAATTATATAAAATAAAAAAACAAAAAAATAAGATAGTGAAATATCGCAAAAAATCTTATCGTGAATCTCATATCGTTACATGCCTAAATTATTTACCTTGTTGTGTGAAGGTGGGGGTCCCCCTGAGGCCAGTGGACTGGGGGTCCCAGGGGGTCTATAAGTACCTTGTTGTGTGAAGGTGGGGGTCCTCCAGAGGCCAGGGGGCTGGGGGTCCCCGGGGGTCTCGGGGGAGGGGGTCTGGAGCTGCGGTGTATCTGCGGAGTGGCCGGCGCGGAGCTGGTATTGGCCGGCGCGGGAGGAGGAGGGGAGGAGCTTGGGGAGCGGCGGCCAACCAGGCGCTCCGTGGAGGAGAAGGGCGAGGAGCAGGCGGGGTCGGGCAGTCCGCAGATGGAAGGCTCGGACACGCTCTTGGTGAAGGAGGAGGGCTGGTGGGTGACGCCACGGCGAGGTCCTCCCAGCGGGGGGGAGGGGGGCTGGTTGGTGACGCCATGTGGCCCCAGCGGGGGGGCCGAGCTGTGGTCCGACCCCGAAGAGAGACTCTCTGTGCTCAGAGCTGAAGACGTATATAGTAGGGTTGTCAAAGAAATCGATTTGAATTAGAATCGCGATTCCCGTTATGAACGATTCAAAATCGATTAATAATTTTCCAAAAATCGAGACAGAGAGGAGGGGAGGGGCCAGAGGGAGAGGAGGGGCCAGAGTGAGACAGATATGAGGGGAGGGGCCAGAGGGAGAGGAGGGGCCAGAGAGAGAGGGAGAGGATGAGAGGGGCCAGAGGGAGAGGGGCCAGAGGGAGAGGGAGAGGAGGGGCTAGAGAGAGAGGGAGAGGATGAGAGGGGCCAGAGGGAGAGGGGGAGAGGGGCCAGAGGGAGAGGGAGAGGAGGGGCCAGCGTGAGAGGAAGAGGGGAGGGGCCAGAGGGAGACAGAGAGGAGGGGAGGGGCCAGAGGGAGTGGGAGAGGAAGGGGAGGGGCCATATGGAGAGGGAGAGGAGGGGCCAGAGTGAGACAGAGAGGGAGGGAACAATGTTTCTCTTATCCTCAGTGAAACAAATACGAGAATATAGCTGAATAAGGCGGGACCAAGAAAGAAGACAACACGCAATAACAACAATATGCACAAATAAGAATCATGGGCTGAGTTGTCGGTACTCGAATTTGATCACACAGCCTTGTGGTCCAAAGGCAAGAGCTCTACTGACTGAGCTACACAGAGACAATCAGTTACTACATTGTAAACAGCAAAATCATTCAGTGTTTTTGATAACAATTATGTGTGTCCTGGTTTATGGGATCATTGTCCATTACTACAGTGTGTTCGATGTTCATGTTTTCACGTACAAACTTCTCTTCAACCGGGATTTCAGATAATGGTCCATAGATTGTGTGTAGGACGTTTCACGCAAATTGCTCAAAAATCCAGGCAGAAAATCAGGTATAAGCATTTTTCAAACTGCTCAAAATGGTGGGAAATGGGGCGGAGCTTACTTGTCAAAGTGACAAGTGCAATGAATTTTGGCCAAATTGTCTGAGTTATGCCTGTTCAAAGGTTTCATTTTCAAAGAATTGCTATAGCGTCCCTCTTTGGCCAATTGGAGTAAGACTGCTTTCAGTGCTATTTGGCATGACCCTCTACTATACTGTAAAGTGACATAAGCATATGACGCTGCATGTATGTATTAGGGGCGGAAGGACAATTTTCACAAAACAGCAATTTTCATTGGCTCATAAAAACGTCATTTTTTCACTTTAAAAAAATGTACTACGATTTTTGGCACCTTCTTGGTACCTGGGTTGGATGAAGGGGTACCTGGGTTGGATGAAGGGGGTCGAGGGGCGCGGGGTGCGGGTCGTTTCTTGCTGGCGGACCCCCCGGGGCTGGCGGAGCGCGAACAGCTCCCCCCGGTGGCAGGAGGAGGGTCTGTGTCTCCCTGGGTGATGCGGTACCACGGGTGGATGGCCGCCAACGTGGGAGGGACCACGCCTAGCCCCGCCTCCTCTTCCTCCTCCTCCTCTTCATCGTCGTCATCGTCGTCGAAGGGATTGGCTGGCGGAGGAGGAGGGGGTGTGGCCTGCGGAAGAGGGGGCGTGGCCTCCCCTTTGAGAGAGGACAGAGAGCCTGCGTTGGGGGGTGTGGCTAGAGGAGGTGGAGGAGGGGCTGGCTTCTTCCTGGGTTCCGATTGGACCAAGGCAAGCCAGGGCGGGTCTTTGGGTTTGGGGGTGTCACCGGATAGGCTGGAGATGTTAAGACACAAGGGGGGAGTGTGGGGGGGGGGGGGGTGACAGAGGGGGGGTCGGGACACACGGGGGGGGGAGGTGTGGGGGGGTGATTCAATACAGACGAATGAAGACATACCGACGACACAAATAGACCAGTGGTTCTCAAAGTGGAGTCGCCCAGGGAGTCCCCCAGGGAGACCCCCAGGGAAAATGGACCCTTATGGGTCCGTAACCCAGACAGTGTACAAATGGAACCAAACGGACCTGTTTTAGGTACACTCTGAGTTTAATTTTACAATATAAATTGGGGTCCAGAGATATAAATTGCCATCAAATGGGGGCGGGGGTCCGCAGCCCAATGCATGAGCAAACCTGGTGGCCCTTGGTTGAAAATCACTGCTAGAGCCGTGAAAATCATTTGAAATGGGGGTCCGCGGGATAATGGGGGTCAATTTGGATTTTGGGGGTCCTTGACGTGAGTTTGAGAACCACTGAAATAGACCCACATAATGTAAGGAATTCAGAGACTGACACTGAAATAGACCCACATAATGTAAGGAATTCAGAGACTGACACTGAAATAGACCCACATAATGTAAGGAATTCAGAGACTGACACTGAAATAGACCCACATAATGTAAGGAATTCAGAGACTGACACTGAAATAGACCCACATAATGTAAGGAATTCAGAGACTGACACTGAAATAGACCCACATAATGTAAGGAATTCAGAGACTGATACTTAAATAGACCCACATAATGTAAGGAATTCAAACAGAGACGGACGCTGAAATAGACCCACATAATGTAAGGAATTCAGAGACTGACACTGAAATAGACCCACATAATGTATGGAATTCAGAGACTGACGCTGAAATAGACCCACATAATGTAAGGAATTCAGAGACTGACACTGAAATAGACCCACATAATGTATGGAATTCAGAGACTGACGCTGAAATAGACCCACATAATGTAAGGAATTCAGAGACTGACACTGAAATAGACCCACATAATGTAAGGAATTCAAACAGAGACTGACACTGTGGCCATGATGGAATGAGGAGGTATTTAACCCTGTAACACCCGGATTAATTTATACTGGCAAAAAAGAGATTTCAACCTTAATACTACTTTGTACTACTAGGACTTTGCAGAGGAAATTATGTAAAAAAAAAAAAAAAGTTTTATGCAAATTCTATGCACATTTATAATAATTATTAAAATAATGGAGGTATTTAAACAGAAACGTTGCTGCCGTACCTTCCAGGGGACCGGGAGCGTTCCCGTGGTTTGGGAGGAAGCAGAGGCTTCCCATGTTTACCTGTGATTGGAAAAACACTGATGAATGAGTATCGCTTTACTGCCTTCACTGTCAGTCACGGCTTGTGCTTTGGTACTTGGTGCTAGGGAGCGTAAACCTCTAGGTTCCTGACCATTCTAGGGAGCAGAACCTCTAGGTTCCTGACCATTCTAGGGAGCGTAAACCTCTAGGTTCCTGACCATTCTAGGGAGCAGAACCTCTAGGTTCCTGACCATTCTAGGGAGCGTAAACCTCTAGGTTCCTGACCATTCTAGGGAGCAGAACCTCTAGGTTCCTGACCATTCTAGGGAGCAGAACCTCTAGGTTCCTGGCCATTCTAGGGAGCAGAACCTCTAGGTTCCTGACCATTCTAGGGAGCAGAACCTCTAGGTTCCTGACCATTCTAGGGGGCGTAAACCTCTAGGTTCCTGACCATTCTAGGGAGCAGAACCTCTAGGTTCCTGACCATTCTAGGGAGCGTAAACCTCTAGGTTCCTGACCATTCTAGGGAGCGTAAACCTCTAGGTTCCTGACCATTCTAGGGAGCAGAACCTCTAGGTTCCTGACCATTCTAGGGAGCGTAAACCTCTAGGTTCCTGACCATTCTAGGGAGCAGAACCTCTAGGTTCCTGACCATTCTAGGGAGCGTAAACCTCTAGGTTCCTGACCATTCTAGGGGGCGTAAACCTCTAGGTTCCTGACCATTCTAGGGAGCAGAACCTCTAGGTTCCTGACCATTCTAGGGGGCGTAAACCTCTAGGTTCCTGACCATTCTAGGGAGCAGAACCTCTAGGTTCCTGACCATTCTAGGGAGCAGAACCTCTAGGTTCCTGACCATTCTAGGGGGCGTAAACCTCTAGGTTCCTGACCATTCTAGGGAGCAGAACCTCTAGGTTCCTGACCATTCTAGGGAGCAGAACCTCTAGGTTCCTGACCATTCTAGGGAGCGTAAACCTCTAGGTTCCTGACCATTCTAGGGAGCAGAACCTCTAGGTTCCTGACCATTCTAGGGAGCGTAAACCTCTAGGTTCCTGACCATTCTAGGGAGCAGAACCTCTAGGTTCCTGACCATTCTAGGGAGCAGAACCTCTAGGTTCCTGACCATTCTAGGGAGCAGAACCTCTAGGTTCCTGACCATTCTAGGGAGCGTAAACCTCTAGGTTCCTGACCATTCTATTGGAGCGTAAACCTCTAGGTTCCTGACCATTCTAGGGAGCAGAACCTCTAGGTTCCTGACCATTCTAGGGGGCGTAAACCTCTAGGTTCCTGACCATTCTAGGGAGCAGAACCTCTAGGTTCCTGACCATTCTAGGGGGCGTAAACCTCTAGTTTCCTGACCATTCTAGGGAGCGTAAACCTCTAGGTTCCTGACCATTCTAGGGAGCGTAAACCTCTAGGTTCCTGACCATTCTAGGGAGCGTAAACCTCTAGGTTCCTGACCATTCTAGGGAGCAGAACCTCTAGGTTCCTGACCATTCTAGGGAGCAGAACCTCTAGGTTCCTGACCATTCTAGGGAGCAGAACCTCTAGGTTCCTGGCCATTCTAGGGAGCAGAACCTCTAGGTTCCTGACCATTCTAGGGAGCAGAACCTCTAGGTTCCTGACCATTCTAGGGGGCGTAAACCTCTAGGTTCCTGACCATTCTAGGGGGCAGAACCTCTAGGTTCCTGACCATTCTAGGGAGCGTAAACCTCTAGGTTCCTGACCATTCTAGGGAGCAGAACCTCTAGGTTCCTGACCATTCTAGGGAGCAGAACCTCTAGGTTCCTGACCATTCTAGGGAGCAGAACCTCTAGGTTCCTGACCATTCTAGGGAGCAGAACCTCTAGGTTCCTGACCATTCTAGGGGGCGTAAACCTCTAGGTTCCTGACCATTCTAGGGAGCAGAACCTCTAGGTTCCTGACCATTCTAGGGAGCAGAACCTCTAGGTTCCTGACCATTCTAGGGGGCAGAACCTCTAGGTTCCTGACCATTCTAGGGAGCAGAACCTCTAGGTTCCTGACCATTCTAGGGGGCGTAAACCTCTAGGTTCCTGACCATTCTAGGGAGCAGAACCTCTAGATACCTGACCATTCTAGGGGGCTACATCTCTAGGTTCCTGACTCGTTACTCACCGTTGACCGCCACACGTTCTGCCGCTGGCGCAGCGCGGAACCTGGGGGCGGGGCGGGGGGGAGGGGTGGGGTCCAGAACCCGCCTGGGGGCCGGCACCGGACGGGGGGGAGGAAGAGGAGGGGCTCCTTCCACGTGGATTACGGGAGTGGGAGGGAGGTCCCCGTTGGCAGGAGGGGACCCCTCCTCTTTTACGGGAGTGGGAGGAAGGTCCCCATTGGCAGGAGGGGACCCCTCCTCTTTTACAGGAGTGGGAGGGAGGTCCCCGTTGGCCTCCACCTTTACGGGAGTGGGAGGGAGGTCCCCGTTGGCCTCCACCTTTACGGGAGTGGGAGGGAGGTCCCCGTTGGCCTCCACCTTTACGGGAGTGGGAGGGAGGTCCCCGTTGGCCTCCACCTTTACGGGAGTGGGAGGAAGGTCCCCGTTGGCCTCCACCTTTACGGGAGTGGGAGGGAGGTCCCCGTTGGCCTCCACCTTTACGGGAGTGGGAGGAAGGTCCCCGTTGGCCTCCACCTTTACGGGAGTGGGAGGGAGGTCCCCGTTGGCCTCCACCTTTACGGGAGTGGGAGGGAGGTCCCCGTCGGCTCTCTCTTTGGTGGGTGTCTCCTCCTTCTTCCCCTCCTCCTCCTCCTCCTCTTCATCCTCTTCCTCCTCATCGTCGCTCTCGTCAAACGGGTTGGGAGGAGAAGACGGAGGATTCTCCGTCGTCTCTGTGTTGTTCTCTTTGTCGTTCTCTAAAGCGTCTGTTGTTTTGTCGGTCGTGACAGAAGAGGGCGTGACCGCAGACACAGCCACTGTGGCTGGCGTGGCGTCACCGTCCGAGACCTCCTCGCTGCTCCCGGCGGGCGGGGGAGCGTGATGGCGAGGCGCGGCGTGTCCGATCCTGGCGGACTGGACTCCCGGCGCTGGCTTGCTGAGGTCTGGCCGCCCGTTCTGATTGGCTGAGAAGGCGGCAGGCCTGTTGAAGTGGTGTCTGCAGGTCAGGGAGCCAGAGTCGCTCTCCAGTTGGTAGGAGCCAGGAAGCAGAGTGCTGCTGCACTCTCTGCACCTGTAGAGTCACAGAGAGGACAACAACATGGTGGAGTCACAGAGGACAACAACATGGTAGAGTCACAGAGGACAACAACATGGTGGAGTCACAGAGGACAACAACATGGTGGAGTCACAGAGGACAACAACATGGTGGAGTCACAGAGGACAAGAACATGGTGGAGTCACAGAGGACAACAACATGGTGGAGTCACAGAGGACAACAACATGGTGGAGTCACAGAGGACAAGAACATGGTGGAGTCACAGAGGACAACAACATGGTGGAGTCACAGAGGACAACAACATGGTGGAGTCACAGAGAGGACAACAACATGGTGGAGTCACAGAGGACAACAACATGGTAGAGTCACAGAGGACAACAACATGGTGGAGTCACATAGAGGACAACAACATGGTGGAGTCACAGAGAGGACAGCAACATGGTGGAGTCACAGAGGACAGCAACATGGTGGAGTCACAGAGGACAACAACATGGTAGAGTCACAGAGGACAACAACATGGTGGAGTCACAGAGGACAACAACATGGTGGAGTCACAGAGAGGACAACAACATGGTAGAGTCACAGAGGACAACAACATGGTAGAGTCACAGAGAGGACAACAACATGGTGGAGTCACAGAGAGGACAACAACATGGTAGAGTCACAGAGAGGACAACAACATGGTAGAGTCACAGAGGACAACAACATGGTGGAGTCACAGAGAGGACAACAACATGGTAGAGTCACAGAGAGGACAACAACATGGTGGAGTCACAGAGAGGACAACAACATGGTAGAGTCACAGAGGACAACAACATGGTGGAGTCACAGAGAGGACAACAACATGGTAGAGTCACAGAGAGGACAACAACATGGTAGAGTCACAGAGAGGACAACAACATGGTAGAGTCACAGAGGACAACAACATGGTGGAGTCACAGAGGACAACAACATGGTAGAGTCACAGAGAGGACAACAACATGGTGGAGTCACAGAGAGGACAACAACATGGTAGTCACAGAGGACAACAACATGGTAGAGTCACAGAGAGGACAACAACATGGTAGAGTCACAGAGGACAACAACATGGTAGAGTCACAGAGAGGACAACAACATGGTAGAGTCACAGAGGACAACAACATGGTGGAGTCACAGAGAGGACAACAACATGGTGGAGTCACAGAGAGGACAACAACATGGTGGAGTCACAGAGAGGACAACAACATGGTGGAGTCACAGAGAGGACAACAACATGGTGGAGTCACAGAGAGGACAACAACATGGTGGAGTCACAGAGAGGACAACAACATGGTGGAGTCACAGAGAGGACAACAACATGGTGGAGTCACAGAGAGGACAACAACATGGTGGAGTCACAGAGAGGACAACAACATGGTAGAGTCACAGAGAGGACAACAACATGGTGGAGTCACAGAGGACAACAACATGGTAGAGTCACAGAGGACAACAACATGGTAGAGTCACAGAGGACAACAACATGGTGGAGTCACAGAGAGGACAACAACATGGTGGAGTCACAGAGAGGACAACAACATGGTGGAGTCACAGAGAGGACAACAACATGGTGGAGTCACAGAGAGGACAACAACATGGTGGAGTCACAGAGAGGACAACAACATGGTGGAGTCACAGAGAGGACAACAACATGGTGGAGTCACAGAGGACAACAACATGGTGGAGTCACAGAGAGGACAACAACATGGTAGAGTCACAGAGAGGACAACAACATGGTGGAGTCACAGAGAGGACAACAACATGGTGGAGTCACAGAGAGGACAACAACATGGTAGAGTCACAGAGAGGACAACAACATGGTGGAGTCACAGAGAGGACAACAACATGGTAGAGTCACAGAGAGGACAACAACATGGTGGAGTCACAGAGAGGACAACAACATGGTAGAGTCACAGAGAGGACAACAACATGGTGGAGTCACAGAGAGGACAACAACATGGTAGAGTCACAGAGGACAACAACATGGTGGAGTCACAGAGAGGACAACAACATGGTGGAGTCACAGAGAGGACAACAACATGGTGGAGTCACAGAGAGGACAACAACATGGTGGAGTCACAGAGGACAACAACATGGTAGAGTCACAGAGAGGACAACAACATGGTGGAGTCACAGAGAGGACAACAACATGGTGGAGTCACAGAGAGGACAACAACATGGTGGAGTCACAGAGAGGACAACAACATGGTGGAGTCACAGAGGACAACAACATGGTAGAGTCACAGAGAGGACAACAACATGGTGGAGTCACAGAGAGGACAACAACATGGTGGAGTCACAGAGAGGACAACAACATGGTGGAGTCACAGAGGACAACAACATGGTGGAGTCACAGAGAGGACAACAACATGGTGGAGTCACAGAGAGGACAACAACATGGTAGAGTCACAGAGGACAACAACATGGTGGAGTCACAGAGGACAACAACATGGTGGAGTCACAGAGAGGACAACAACATGGTGGAGTCACAGAGAGGACAACAACATGGTAGAGTCACAGAGGACAACAACATGGTAGAGTCACAGAGAGGACAACAACATGGTGGAGTCACAGAGGACAACAACATGGTGGAGTCACATAGAGGACAACAACATGGTGGAGTCACAGAGAGGACAACAACATGGTAGAGTCACAGAGGACAACAACATGGTAGAGTCACAGAGAGGACAACAACATGGTGGAGTCACAGAGAGGACAACAACATGGTGGAGTCACAGAGAGGACAACAACATGGTGGAGTCACAGAGGACAACAACATGGTGGAGTCACAGAGAGGACAACAACATGGTGGAGTCACAGAGAGGACAACAACATGGTAGAGTCACAGAGGACAACAACATGGTGGAGTCACAGAGGACAACAACATGGTGGAGTCACAGAGAGGACAACAACATGGTGGAGTCACAGAGAGGACAACAACATGGTAGAGTCACAGAGGACAACAACATGGTAGAGTCACAGAGAGGACAACAACATGGTGGAGTCACAGAGGACAACAACATGGTGGAGTCACATAGAGGACAACAACATGGTGGAGTCACAGAGAGGACAACAACATGGTAGAGTCACAGAGGACAACAACATGGTAGAGTCACAGAGAGGACAACAACATGGTGGAGTCACAGAGAGGACAACAACATGGTGGAGTCACAGAGAGGACAACAACATGGTGGAGTCACAGAGAGGACAACAACATGGTGGAGTCACAGAGAGGACAACAACATGGTGGAGTCACAGAGAGGACAACAACATGGTAGAGTCACAGAGAGGACAACAACATGGTGGAGTCACAGAGGACAACAACATGGTAGAGTCACAGAGGACAACAACATGGTGGAGTCACAGAGGACAACAACATGGTAGAGTCACAGAGGACAACAACATGGTGGAGTCACAGAGAGGACAACAACATGGTAGAGTCACAGAGAGGACAACAACATGGTGGAGTCACAGAGGACAACAACATGGTGGAGTCACAGAGGACAACAACATGGTGGAGTCACAGAGAGGACAACAACATGGTAGAGTCACAGAGAGGACAACAACATGGTAGAGTCACAGAGGACAACAACATGGTGGAGTCACAGAGGACAACAACATGGTGGAGTCACAGAGGACAACAACATGGTAGAGTCACAGAGGACAACAACATGGTAGAGTCACAGAGGACAACAACATGGTGGAGTCACAGAGAGGACAACAACATGGTGGAGTCACAGAGAGGACAACAACATGGTAGAGTCACAGAGAGGACAACAACATGGTGGAGTCACAGAGAGGACAACAACATGGTGGAGTCACAGAGGACAACAACATGGTGGAGTCACAGAGAGGACAACAACATGGTAGAGTCACAGAGAGGACAACAACATGGTGGAGTCACAGAGGACAACAACATGGTGGAGTCACAGAGAGGACAACAACATGGTAGAGTCACAGAGGACAACAACATGGTGGAGTCACAGAGAGGACAACAACATGGTGGAGTCACAGAGAGGACAACAACATGGTGGAGTCACAGAGAGGACAACAACATGGTAGAGTCACAGAGAGGACAACAACATGGTGGAGTCACAGAGAGGACAACAACATGGTGGAGTCACAGAGAGGACAACAACATGGTAGAGTCACAGAGAGGACAACAACATGGTGGAGTCACAGAGAGGACAACAACATGGTAGAGTCACAGAGAGGACAACAACATGGTGGAGTCACAGAGGACAACAACATGGTGGAGTCACAGAGGACAACAACATGGTGGAGTCACAGAGAGGACAACAACATGGTAGAGTCACAGAGAGGACAACAACATGGTAGAGTCACAGAGGACAACAACATGGTGGAGTCACAGAGGACAACAACATGGTGGAGTCACAGAGGACAACAACATGGTGGAGTCACAGAGAGGACAACAACATGGTGGAGTCACAGAGAGGACAACAACATGGTAGAGTCACAGAGAGGACAACAACATGGTGGAGTCACAGAGGACAACAACATGGTGGAGTCACAGAGGACAACAACATGGTGGAGTCACAGAGAGGACAACAACATGGTAGAGTCACAGAGGACAACAACATGGTGGAGTCACAGAGAGGACAACAACATGGTAGAGTCACAGAGAGGACAACAACATGGTGGAGTCACAGAGAGGACAACAACATGGTGGAGTCACAGAGAGGACAACAACATGGTGGAGTCACAGAGAGGACAACAACATGGTGGAGTCACAGAGAGGACAACAACATGGTAGAGTCACAGAGAGGACAACAACATGGTGGAGTCACAGAGGACAACAACATGGTGGAGTCACAGAGGACAACAACATGGTAGAGTCACAGAGAGGACAACAACATGGTGGAGTCACAGAGAGGACAACAACATGGTGGAGTCACAGAGAGGACAACAACATGGTGGAGTCACAGAGGACAACAACATGGTGGAGTCACAGAGAGGACAACAACATGGTGGAGTCACAGAGAGGACAACAACATGGTAGAGTCACAGAGGACAACAACATGGTGGAGTCACAGAGGACAACAACATGGTGGAGTCACAGAGAGGACAACAACATGGTGGAGTCACAGAGAGGACAACAACATGGTAGAGTCACAGAGGACAACAACATGGTAGAGTCACAGAGAGGACAACAACATGGTGGAGTCACAGAGGACAACAACATGGTGGAGTCACATAGAGGACAACAACATGGTGGAGTCACAGAGAGGACAACAACATGGTAGAGTCACAGAGGACAACAACATGGTAGAGTCACAGAGGACAACAACATGGTGGAGTCACAGAGGACAACAACATGGTGGAGTCACATAGAGGACAACAACATGGTGGAGTCACAGAGAGGACAACAACATGGTAGAGTCACACAGAGGACAACAACATGGTGGAGTCACAGAGAGGACAACAACATGGTAGAGTCACAGAGAGGACAACAACATGGTAGAGTCACACAGAGGACAACAACATGGTGGAGTCACAGAGAGGACAACAACATGGTAGAGTCACAGAGGACAACAACATGGTAGAGTCACAGAGAGGACAACAACATGGTGGAGTCACAGAGAGGACAACAACATGGTGGAGTCACAGAGAGGACAACAACATGGTGGAGTCACAGAGAGGACAACAACATGGTGGAGTCACAGAGAGGACAACAACATGGTGGAGTCACAGAGAGGACAACAACATGGTAGAGTCACAGAGAGGACAACAACATGGTGGAGTCACAGAGGACAACAACATGGTAGAGTCACAGAGGACAACAACATGGTGGAGTCACAGAGAGGACAACAACATGGTAGAGTCACAGAGGACAACAACATGGTGGAGTCACAGAGGACAACAACATGGTGGAGTCACAGAGAGGACAACAACATGGTGGAGTCACAGAGAGGACAACAACATGGTAGAGTCACAGAGGACAACAACATGGTAGAGTCACAGAGAGGACAACAACATGGTGGAGTCACAGAGGACAACAACATGGTGGAGTCACATAGAGGACAACAACATGGTGGAGTCACAGAGAGGACAACAACATGGTAGAGTCACAGAGGACAACAACATGGTAGAGTCACAGAGAGGACAACAACATGGTGGAGTCACAGAGAGGACAACAACATGGTGGAGTCACAGAGAGGACAACAACATGGTGGAGTCACAGAGAGGACAACAACATGGTGGAGTCACAGAGAGGACAACAACATGGTGGAGTCACAGAGAGGACAACAACATGGTAGAGTCACAGAGAGGACAACAACATGGTGGAGTCACAGAGGACAACAACATGGTAGAGTCACAGAGGACAACAACATGGTGGAGTCACAGAGGACAACAACATGGTAGAGTCACAGAGGACAACAACATGGTGGAGTCACAGAGAGGACAACAACATGGTAGAGTCACAGAGAGGACAACAACATGGTGGAGTCACAGAGGACAACAACATGGTGGAGTCACAGAGGACAACAACATGGTGGAGTCACAGAGAGGACAACAACATGGTAGAGTCACAGAGAGGACAACAACATGGTAGAGTCACAGAGGACAACAACATGGTGGAGTCACAGAGGACAACAACATGGTGGAGTCACAGAGGACAACAACATGGTAGAGTCACAGAGGACAACAACATGGTAGAGTCACAGAGGACAACAACATGGTGGAGTCACAGAGAGGACAACAACATGGTGGAGTCACAGAGAGGACAACAACATGGTAGAGTCACAGAGAGGACAACAACATGGTGGAGTCACAGAGAGGACAACAACATGGTGGAGTCACAGAGGACAACAACATGGTGGAGTCACAGAGAGGACAACAACATGGTAGAGTCACAGAGAGGACAACAACATGGTGGAGTCACAGAGGACAACAACATGGTGGAGTCACAGAGAGGACAACAACATGGTAGAGTCACAGAGGACAACAACATGGTGGAGTCACAGAGAGGACAACAACATGGTGGAGTCACAGAGAGGACAACAACATGGTGGAGTCACAGAGAGGACAACAACATGGTAGAGTCACAGAGAGGACAACAACATGGTGGAGTCACAGAGAGGACAACAACATGGTGGAGTCACAGAGAGGACAACAACATGGTAGAGTCACAGAGAGGACAACAACATGGTGGAGTCACAGAGAGGACAACAACATGGTAGAGTCACAGAGAGGACAACAACATGGTGGAGTCACAGAGGACAACAACATGGTGGAGTCACAGAGGACAACAACATGGTGGAGTCACAGAGAGGACAACAACATGGTAGAGTCACAGAGAGGACAACAACATGGTAGAGTCACAGAGGACAACAACATGGTGGAGTCACAGAGGACAACAACATGGTGGAGTCACAGAGGACAACAACATGGTGGAGTCACAGAGAGGACAACAACATGGTGGAGTCACAGAGAGGACAACAACATGGTAGAGTCACAGAGAGGACAACAACATGGTGGAGTCACAGAGGACAACAACATGGTGGAGTCACAGAGGACAACAACATGGTGGAGTCACAGAGAGGACAACAACATGGTAGAGTCACAGAGGACAACAACATGGTGGAGTCACAGAGAGGACAACAACATGGTAGAGTCACAGAGAGGACAACAACATGGTGGAGTCACAGAGAGGACAACAACATGGTGGAGTCACAGAGAGGACAACAACATGGTGGAGTCACAGAGAGGACAACAACATGGTGGAGTCACAGAGAGGACAACAACATGGTAGAGTCACAGAGAGGACAACAACATGGTGGAGTCACAGAGGACAACAACATGGTGGAGTCACAGAGGACAACAACATGGTAGAGTCACAGAGAGGACAACAACATGGTGGAGTCACAGAGAGGACAACAACATGGTGGAGTCACAGAGAGGACAACAACATGGTGGAGTCACAGAGGACAACAACATGGTGGAGTCACAGAGAGGACAACAACATGGTGGAGTCACAGAGAGGACAACAACATGGTAGAGTCACAGAGGACAACAACATGGTGGAGTCACAGAGGACAACAACATGGTGGA